>NW_016909227.1:76696-83368 GCF_001483705.2 Eufriesea mexicana | reverse complement strand
CCACACGTAACATAACCGAAAGTAGTTTCTCTCAACCATACGTGCCGAGACCACTGCTACTAGGCTCCACAGAGACAAGCAAAATATGAAAGAGCACAGTAGAAAGCAGTAACCCTCAGCATTGCAGTGTATATCGCAGAAGTGGAAGGTACCCTAACCCAAATGTCCAAACCTAACATAACAGAACGTAGACTAGCTCAACGTAAGGTGCGGTGAATAGTATCGCTGGCCTTCCCGGATACATGCAGAGTATATCAGAGCAATGTGGAGAGCAGAAATCCACCGAGTGGCGGTGTATGGGGCAATAGTCAAGGCTATCCCATTCTAACATACCCAAACGTAGCATAACCATACGTAGTCTAATTCAACGTAACGTGCCGAGACTGCTATTACTTGCCTCCCCAGAGCCAAGCAGAATATGCCAGAATACAGAAGAGCACAGAAATCCTCCGTTCTCCATTTTACACCACATGTCAAAGCAATCCAAACATAACCCGTACTACCATAACCTAACCTAACGTAGCATAGCACAACATATTGCGCCGAGACAACAATTACTGCCCCTCCATAAACGAGCAGATTAGAGAACAGCAATGTAGGGCGCAGAAATCCAGGCGGGTAGGGATGCATAGCACAAACGCCAGAGCTACCATATCCTACCACATCCAAATGTGGCATAAGCAAACGCTAACTTATCGCAACTTATCGCGCCACGACCACTATCGCCGGCCTCCCAACGTTCGAGGAGATTGTGGTAGAGCACAGTAAAGCGCAGAAATCCACCGAATAGCAGTGTATACCACGAAAGTTGTAGCTATCTAAACCCAACGCAGTCTAACCTAACCCAGCCGAACGGAGCAAAGCTCAACCGCACGTGCCGAGACCGCCATTGGCAGGCCATAGCGCTAAAGTCTAAGCTGTCCTCTCCAAACCAATCCAATCGTAATATAACCATACGTTAGTCAACTAAACCAAACGTGCCGCGACCACTAGTGCTGCACTTCCCAGAGCAAAGCAGAACACATTAGTGGAGAGTAGAACGCAGGAATCCATATAATCGTAGTGTACATCAGAAAAGTTACAGCTACACAAACCTAACCCAAACAAACGGAACCTATCCAAACGTAGAATAACTCGCACTAACGTGCCGAGACCGCTATTGCTGCACTCCGCAGAGCAAAGCAGGACATACTAGAGCGCAGTTGATCGCAGAAATCCACCGAATATCATTGTACAGCACAACTGTTAAAGCTATCGTGAACTAACTTATCCTGACCCAGCCTAACCGAACGTAACATTACTCACCACAATGTGCAGAGACCTCTATTCCTGGTTCTCCTTTAGTCAAGCTGAAAGCATTGCAGCGCTGCGGGGTGGAAAAATCCACCTAATAGCGGACTATAGCGCTAAAGTCAGAATACACTTCCTAACCTAACCAATCGTGACAAAACCAAACGTGATGTAACTCATCTCAACGTGCCGCGACCACTATTGCAGGCCTCTCCAGAGCCAAGCAGAAGGCACTAGTGGAGCGTAGATCGCAGATGACCATAGAATCGCATTGTACATCCGTAAAGTCAAAGCTATACCAACCGAACCCAAACAATCGGAACATGAGCAAATGTAGCCTAACTCAACCATACGTGACTAGACCGCTATTGCTGCCCACCCCTAAGGCAAGCAGGATATACTAGGGCACAATATAACGCAGATATCCACCATATGCCAGTGTACAGAACGAAAGTTACCGCTACCCGTACCAAACATTGTCTAACCCAAACCAGAGACCACCATTGCCGGCCTTCTGAGAGCCAATCCGAAAATATTAGTGCCCAGTAGGGCGAAGAGGTCCACCTAATGAGAGAATATAGCACTCAAGTCAAAGCTATACTCTCCTAACATAACTAATCATAACATAACCAAACATGTCCAGACGCAGCTTAACGTTCCAGGACCGATACTGCTGCCCCCCCCCCCCCGAACCAAGCGGGGCACATTAGTGGAGTGTAGGGCGCAGAAATCCACAGAACCGCAGTGTACATCAGAAAATACAAGGCTGCCAAAACCTAACACAAACTAACAGGACATAACCAAAATAGCATAACCCAACATGACATGCCGGGACCGCTATTGCTGCCATCCCCAAAGTCAAGCAGGACATACTAGAGCACGGAAGACCGCAGAGATGTACCGAATTGCAGTGGGCAGCACAAAAGTTAATGCTATCCTAACCAAACTTATCCTAGACCAACCTAACCTAACGTAACATGACACAACATAACGAGCAGAGACCACTATTGCTTGCCCCCACAGGGCCAAGCTGACCACATTAGTGGAGAGTAGAGCACAGGGGTCCATACAATTGCAGTGTATATCAGAATAGTCATAGCTACGCAAAGCCAGCCGAAACCAACAGAATATATACAAACGTAGCATAAATAAGCCTAACGTGACGAGACCTGTAATGCTGCCCGCCCCAGAACCTAGAATGACATACTAGAGCACAGTAGAGCGCGGAAGACCACCGGATTGCCGTGTACAGCAGAAAAGCTAAATATTTCCTGACCAAACATATCCTAACCCAACCTAACAGAACGTAAACTGACACAACATAACTTGCAGAGACAACCATTGCCGGCATTCCCAGAGCCAAGCTGAAAGCATTAGAGCACTGTGGGGCGCACAAATCCACCCAATAGCAGACTATGTCACTAAGGTCAAAGCTATCCTCTCCTATCCTAACCAATCGTAACTTAACAAAACGTAACCTATCTCAACCTCACGTGCCGCGACCACTGCTGCTGGCGTCCCTAGAGCCAAGCGGATTATACTAGAGCACAGTAGAGTGCAGAAACGCACCAGATAGCAGTGCATGGCACAAAATTCAGAGTGATCTTAAGCAAATCAGGCCATACCTAACCCAACGAAACGTAGAATAACCAAACCTTTCGGGCCGCGGCTGCTACTTCTGGCCTGCCCAGATTCGAGCAGAGTATAATAGAGCGATGAAGAGCGGAGGATTCCACGAAATGGCAGTGTATAGCACAATAGTCGAAGCTACCCTCTCCTAACCTAACCCATCGCAGCATTACCTAACGTAGCCTAACGAAACCTATCGCGTCACGAACACTATTGCTGGCCGCCCAGATACGAGCAAAGAATAGTAGAGCACAGAAGAGCGCAATAATTCCACCCGATAATAGTGTATAACGCGAAAGGCAGAGCTATGCGTACAAAACCCAGGATAATGTAACATAGCCAAACGTATCCTAATACAACCTATCGTGCCGCGACCAGTATTCCCGGCGTCGCGAGACGCAAGCAGGGTAAGGCGGTATTCAGAGTAGCGGAGAGGTCAATAGAATCGCAGTGTAGAGCAGAAAAATCGGAGCAACCCGCACCTTACCCAGGCTAACATAAACTAGCGAAACGTAACCTAGCTCAACCTAACATGTCGCGGATACAATTCCTGGCCTCACAAGAGCAATGAAGTGCGTATTAGGTCATAGAAAAGTGGATAAATCCGTCGAAAAGCAGTATGTGGCACAGAAGTCCGAGGTACCCTACCCTAACCGAACCAATCGTTACAATACCACACGTAACCAAACACAATCAAACATGCATCTACCACTATTCCTGTCCTCCCCAGAGCCGAGCAGAGCTTACTAGGGTATAGCATGGCGCAGAAATCCACAGTACCGCATTGTACAGCAGAAAAGTCGAAGATATCCGTACCAAACCAAAACTGACGTAACCTAACCTTCTGTAGCCAAACTCAACGTAAGGTGCCGCGACCATCATTGCTGGCCTCACCAGGGTCTAGCAGATTAGAGTAGACCACAGCGGTAGAACGGAATCAACCGAATAACTTTGTATACCGCGAAAATCATAGCTACCCAAACCAAACGTATCCTAACCTAACCTAAGCAAGCGTAACCAAACTGAAGCTAACGTGCCACGACCACCATTGTTCGCATCCCGAGCGTCGAGCTGAGTATGATAGATCATTGTAGGGAGCAGGAACCCGCCGAATAGCAGTGTATAGCACAAAAGTCAAAGTAATCCTCTCGTAACCTAACCAAACGTAACATACCCAAACGCAGCCAGCAAGGTGTATCGTGCCACGATCGTCCTTGCTGACCTCCCCAGATTCGAGCAGAGTATAGTAGAGCACAGTACAGCTCAGAAAGCCGCCAAATAGCAACGTACAGCACAAAAGTCGGAGATACTCTAAACCAACATATCCTAACCAAACTTAACCAAACGTAAAATGACTGAACCCAATGTGCCCCAACCTCTATCGCTGACCTTCCCAGAGTCGAGCAGATTATAGCAGAGCACGGCAGAGCGTGGAAATCCACCGTATAGCAGTGTATACCTCGAAACTAGGGTATGTCCGGACATAACCAAGGCAAACGTAGCCTAACCAAACGAAGCCTAACACAACCCTTCGTGCCAGGACCACCGTTGCTGAGCACCACAAAGTCAAGCAGAGTATGGTAGAGCACAGTAGTTCGCAGAAAGCCCCGAAATAGCAATGTATGGCGCAAAAGTATAAGATAACTTACCCTAACAAGACACAACCTAACCTAACCAAACCTAAGATAGTTAAACCTAACTATCCGAGACCTCCATAGCAGGCCTCCCAGCAGAAAAGCAGAATTCGTCAGAGCATTGTCGATTGTAGAAATCCGCGGAATAGCAGTGTATAGCGCTAACTTCAAAGAAATTCTAACCAAGCCATCGTAACCTGACCAAAAGGAACGACACATAACACAAGCTAACGTGCCGAGACCACCATTACTGGCTACACCAGAGACAAGCAAGGCATATTACAGCTCAGTGGACGGCAAGAATCCACCTAATAGCAGTGCATGGCACAAAAAGCTAATATACACTATCCCCACCTGTCCAAACGTGACATAAGCAAACGTAGCATAACTCAACACAACGTGCTGAGATCACTACTGCTGGCCTTCACAGATACTAGCCGCATGCACTAGGGCGCAGTAGTTCGTAGAAACCCTCCGCATTGCAGTGAATAGCGCAAAGGTCGAAGATATCCAAGCCTAACCAGACCTAACATAACCAAACCAAACGTAGCATAACTCAAAGTAACGTTCCGCGACCACTGCTGCTGTCCTCCCCAGAGACAAACAGAATACAGTAAAGCACAGTATACCACAGGAATCCGCAGGATAACAGTGTATAGCAGGAAAAGTCAGATCCATCCTAATCAAGTTTAACCCAACTTAACCAAACCAAACGTAACCTTACTCAAACTAACATGCCATGACCACTAATTCTCGCCTCCCCAGAGTCGAGCAGAGTTTAGTAGAGCAATGCAGAGCGCAGAAATCCACCGAGTAGCAGTGCATAGCACAAATGTCAAAGCAACCCTGACCAAACGTTCCTATCGCAAACCGACGATACGAAACATAAGGCAACCTAACGTGCCGAGGCCACAATTGCTGGTCTCCTGAGACAAGCAGAAAATACTGGAGCGCGGTAGAGCGCGCAAATCCACCGCATGATATTCTATAGCGCAAAAGTCAAGCATACCCTGACATAAACTGACCATAACTAACCTATACGAACGCAGTGTATCTCAGAACAACGTGCCGCGTCCGCTGCACCTGGCCACCTCGGAGCCAGGCAGAATGTAGTAGAGCACAGAAGAGCACAGAAACCCACGGAATAGCAGTCTAGAGCACAAGGGACAATGCAGACTGTCCTAACCCATCCAAACGTAATACATCCAAACGTAAGCAAATCAAATCCATCATGACGGGACCACTATCATTGCCCTCCGCAGAGACAAGTAGAGTGTACCAGAGCACAGTAGTGCATAGAAGACCACCGCATTGCAGTGAACAGCACAAAGGTCGAAGATAACGTCACCTAACCTGACCTAACCTAACCAAACCGAACGTAGCATAACTCAACACATCTTTCCGCAACCACTGCCGCTGGCATCCCCGAACCGAGAAGAATATTGTAAAGCACTCTAGATAACAGGAATGCGCCGAAAAGCAGTGTACAGCACGAAAGATGAAGCCATCCTTTCCAACCCAAACCCAACCTGTCCTAACCAAGCGCAATGTAGCTCAACCTAGTGTGCAACTACCCCTATATCTCGCCACTCCAGATTCGAGCAGAGTATTGTAGAGCTATGTTCGGCGCATAAAAACACCGAATAGCAGGGTATAGCACAATGGACGAAGGAATCCTTACCAGACCTTCCTAACCTGACCCAACGAAACGTATACTAGCACATGCCAATGCGACGACAACACTATTGCTGGCTTCCCAAGAGCCAATCAGAAAATATTTAAACACAGTATAGCGCAAAAGTCCGCGGACAGCTGTGCATAACGCAAACGTCTAATCTATCCTATCCTAACCTCAGCAAACGTAAAAAGACCGAACGTTGCATAGCTCACACTCACGTGTCTAGATTACTATTGCTGGCCACCCCTGCCCCAAGCAGAACGTGCTTCGGCACAGCAGAGGGCAGAACTCCATCGCATTGCAGTGTATACCGCTAGAGTCAGACGTATCCTGACCTAAGCTCACCTAACCTAACCTACACAAACGTTGTGCAGCATAACATGACGTGACGAGTTCAATATTGCAGGCCTACCCAGAGGCAAGCAGAACATACTAGAGCAC
>NW_016909227.1:44764-76251 GCF_001483705.2 Eufriesea mexicana | reverse complement strand
CCCAGAGTCGAGCAGAGTTTAGTAGAGCAATGCAGAGCGCAGAAATCCACCGAGTAGCAGTGCATAGCACAAATGTCAAAGCAACCCTGACCAAACGTTCCTATCGCAAACCGACGATACGAAACATAAGGCAACCTAACGTGCCGAGGCCACAATTGCTGGTCTCCTGAGACAAGCAGAAAATACTGGAGCGCGGTAGAGCGCGCAAATCCACCGCATGATATTCTATAGCGCAAAAGTCAAGCATACCCTGACATAAACTGACCATAACTAACCTATACGAACGCAGTGTATCTCAGAACAACGTGCCGCGTCCGCTGCACCTGGCCACCTCGGAGCCAGGCAGAATGTAGTAGAGCACAGAAGAGCACAGAAACCCACGGAATAGCAGTCTAGAGCACAAGGGACAATGCAGACTGTCCTAACCCATCCAAACGTAATACATCCAAACGTAAGCAAATCAAATCCATCATGACGGGACCACTATCATTGCCCTCCGCAGAGACAAGTAGAGTGTACCAGAGCACAGTAGTGCATAGAAGACCACCGCATTGCAGTGAACAGCACAAAGGTCGAAGATAACGTCACCTAACCTGACCTAACCTAACCAAACCGAACGTAGCATAACTCAACACATCTTTCCGCAACCACTGCCGCTGGCATCCCCGAACCGAGAAGAATATTGTAAAGCACTCTAGATAACAGGAATGCGCCGAAAAGCAGTGTACAGCACGAAAGATGAAGCCATCCTTTCCAACCCAAACCCAACCTGTCCTAACCAAGCGCAATGTAGCTCAACCTAGTGTGCAACTACCCCTATATCTCGCCACTCCAGATTCGAGCAGAGTATTGTAGAGCTATGTTCGGCGCATAAAAACACCGAATAGCAGGGTATAGCACAATGGACGAAGGAATCCTTACCAGACCTTCCTAACCTGACCCAACGAAACGTATACTAGCACATGCCAATGCGACGACAACACTATTGCTGGCTTCCCAAGAGCCAATCAGAAAATATTTAAACACAGTATAGCGCAAAAGTCCGCGGACAGCTGTGCATAACGCAAACGTCTAATCTATCCTATCCTAACCTCAGCAAACGTAAAAAGACCGAACGTTGCATAGCTCACACTCACGTGTCTAGATTACTATTGCTGGCCACCCCTGCCCCAAGCAGAACGTGCTTCGGCACAGCAGAGGGCAGAACTCCATCGCATTGCAGTGTATACCGCTAGAGTCAGACGTATCCTGACCTAAGCTCACCTAACCTAACCTACACAAACGTTGTGCAGCATAACATGACGTGACGAGTTCAATATTGCAGGCCTACCCAGAGGCAAGCAGAACATACTAGAGCACCGTAGAGAGCAGAAATACTCCGACCAGCAACGTATGGACGAAAGTCTAAGTAAACCTGACCGAGCTTAACGTAACCTAACCTAACCGAACGTAACTTAGAACATCCTAGCGCGCCGAAACCACTATTGCTGGCCTAGACACACGCAAGCATAGGATATTAGTACAGAGTAGAGCGCGCAAATACGTAGATAGCATTGTATAGCACAAAGGTATAATCTACCCAATCCTAACCTCACCAAACGTAACACAACAGAACGTAGCATGACTCAGCCTAACGTGACGAGACAACAATTTCTGGCCCCCGCAGAGCCAAGCAGGATATGCTAGAGCGCAGCATAGCGCAGAAATCCACCGCATTGCAGAGTACAACATAAAAGTCAGACACATGCTGACATAACATGTCCCAAACTAGCCTATGCAAACGTTGTGTAACACAGAATATCGTGACGGGTCTAATATTGCTGTCCTCTCCAGTGCCAAGCAGACCATATTAGAGCACATTAGAGCGCAGAAGTCGACCGCATAGCAGTGAATATCAGAAAAGTCGAAGATAACCTAACCTGACCTGACGTAACCTCACCTAACCGAACGCAGCGTGACGGAGCAGAGCTTTCCGGGACCACTATTGCTCAGCGCCATTGAGTCCAGGGGAGTATATCAGAGTGACGTAGAGTGCAGAAATCCACCAAACAGCAGTGTGTGGCATAAGGCTGGAAGATATCCTAGCCTCACATGACCCAACCTATCCTAACCAAGCTTAACTTAACAGAGCCTAGCGCGCAGAGACTACTATTCCTGGCCTCGCCAGATGCAAGCGGAGGATATTAGAACACAGTAGAGCGCGGAAATACGTGGATAGCATTGTATAGCACAAAGGTCTAGTCTACCAAATCCTAACCTCACCAAACGTAACACAACAGAACGCAGCATATCACAGCCTAACGTGCCGAGACCACTCTTGCTGGACTCCCCAGGGCTAAGCAGAGAACACTAGAGCACAGCAGAGCGTAGTGGTCCAGCGCATTGCAGTTTATAGAATGAAAGTCAAACATATCCTTACCAAACATTGCCTTACCTATCCTATCCAAATGTAGTGTAACTGAACATAACGTGACGACACCAATATTGCCGGCCTCCCGGGGCCAAGCAGAGAATACTAGAGCACATTAGAGCGTTGCAGTCCACCGCATAGTAGTGAATAGCACACAAGTCGAAGGTACCCTGTCCTAACCTGACCTAACCTAACATAGCCGAACGTAGCATGTCTCAACTTAACGTGCCGCGACCACTGCTCCTGGCATCCCCTGAGTCTAGCAGAGCACGGTAGACCACCGAAATCTACCGAATAACAGTGTATAGTACGAAAGTCAAATGTGTACTAACCAAACATACCCTAACATGACCTAATCACGTGTAACCTATCTCGACTTGACTTGCCAGGCCCATTATTGCTCGCCTCCCCATGGTCGAGCAGAGTATGATAGAGCAATGTAGAGCGCAGAAATCCAACGAATAGAAGTTTATAGCACAAAAGACAAGGAAACCCTAACCGAGTCTTCCTAAACTGACCTAAGAAGACGTAACCTTACTCAACCTAACGAGCCGAGACCACTGTTACTGGCAACCCCAGGGCCAAGCAGGGCATATTATAGCACAGTGGAGCGCGGAAATACACTTAATAGCATTGCGTAGCATAAAAGTCAAAGTAGCCTGTCCTAACCTAGCCAAACCTGACAAGCGCAAACGTAGTTTAACTGAACCTAACATTACGTGACCACTATTGCTGGCCTCGACAGAGACAAGCAGAATGTGCTAGAGAAGATAGGAGCGCAGAAATCCACCGCATTGGAGTCTATAGCACAAAATTCGAGTATATTCTAACCCAACCTGACCCAAGATAACCTAAGCAAACGCGGAATAGCTCAGCGCAACGTGCCGCGGCGACTGCTCCTAATATCCCCAGTGCAAAGCAGAATGTAGTAAAGCACAGTAGAACACAGAAATACGCCGAAAAGCCGTTTACAGCGTGAAAGTCAATGTAGCCTGTCCTATCCAAGCCAAACTATACATACCCAAACGTGACATAACTCAACGTAACATGCCGAGACCACTATTACTGGCAACCCCAGAGCCAAGCAGTGCATATTATAGCACGTTAGAGCGCAGAAATCGACGGAGATGCATTGAATGGCACGAAGGTCGAAGCAGCATGTCTTGAGCTAGCCAAACGTGACATACCCAAACGTATTGTAACTTAGCATCCCCCCCCCCCCGAGCAAAGCAGAATGCAATAGAGCACTGTAGATCACAGAAACATGTCGAAAGGCAATGCATAGCACAAAAGACTATGTAGCATATCTAACCAAGCCAAACGAGACATACCCGAACGCAGCGTAGCTCAACCTAACATGGCGAGACCACTATTTCTGGCCCCCACAGAGACAAGCAGAATGAACCTGAGCACAGCATATCACAGATCCACACCGATTAACAGCGTAAGGCATGAAGGTAGAAGCTGTACTAACCAAACGTAGCTCAACCTAACCTAACCAGTCGTAACCTAATTAAACCTAACGTGCCAAGACCATTATCACAGGCCACCCCAGAGAATAGCAGAGCATATTAGGTCACATTAGGGCGCAGAAACCGACCCAATAGCGATGTATATCGCAAAGGAACGAGTAGCCTCTCATAACATATCCAAACGTAACATAACCACCCTTAGCTTAACAGATCCTAACATGACGATACGACAACTGCTGGCCGCCACAATGAAAAGCAGAATGCACTTGAGCACGGTAGTGCGTAGAAAGCCACCGCATTGCAGCGAATAGCAGAACAGTCTATGCAGCCTATCCTAGCCGAGCCAAATGAAACACTACCAAACGGAGCCTAACACAGCCAAGCACGGTGGGACCGCTATTGCTGGCCTCTACAGAGACTAGCGGAATGTACTAGAGCACAGCATAGCGCAGAAATCCACCGTATTGCATTGCAAAGCACAAAAGTGAAAGATAACCTGACCGAGCTTGACATGACCTACCCAAACCAAACGTACCATAACTCAATATAACGTGCCGGAAACTCTATTGCTGGCCTCGCCAGAGCCAAGCAGAAATTGCTGGAACAAGGTAGTTCGCTGATATACGCGGATAGCGCTGTATAGCACAAATGTCTGAACTATTCTGTCCAACCTCACTAAGCGCAATATAACCAAACGTATACTAGCTCAATCTATCCTGCCGAGACAACTATTGCTGGCCTCCCCAGCGCAAAGCAGAATATACTAGAGCACGGCAGGGCGGAGAAATTCACTGCACTGCGGTGTGTAGCAGAAAAGTCGGACAAATCCTGCCCCATCTTGACCTAACCTAACCTACCACAAGGTAGTGTTACACAACATAACGTCACGAGACCAATATTTGTGGCCTCCGAGAACCATGCAGATCTTATTAGAGCACATTAGGCAGCAGAAATCCACCGAATAGCAGTAAATAGCACAAAAGTCAAAGGAGCCTGTCCTAGCCAATACAACCGCAACATTCCCAAACGTTACATAACACAACCCAACTTGTCGAGACCAATACTGATGGCACCCACAGAGACAAGCAGAATGTACAAGAGCACAGTAGAGCGCAGATATTCACTGCATTGGTGTGAATATCACAAAAGCCGAATATATCTTGGCAAAACCAGTCCTAACTTGACAAAACCAAAAGTTGCATTACTCAACATAACGTGCCGCGACCATTGTTCCTGGCCTCCCCGTTGCCAAGCCGAATGTAGTAGAGCACAGTTGATGACAGAAATACATAGAATAGCGGTGTAAAGCACAAAAGTCACAGTAGTCTACCCTAACCTAGCCAAACGTAACATAGCTCAACCTAACATGACGTAACCACATGTGCAGGACTCCAAAGAGACAAGCAGAATGTGCTAGAGCACACTAGAGCGCCGAAATCCAACGCATTGTAGTGAAGAGCAAAAAGGCCGTAGATGTCCTGGCACAACCTGACCTAGTCTAACCTAACCAATCGTACCATATCTCAAGAGGTCGTGCAGCGACCGCTGCTCCTGGCATTCCCAAAGCCAAGCAGAATGCGGTAGAGCACAGTAGAAGACAGAAATGCCCCTGATAACAGTGTATATTACGAGGGTCAAAGCTACCCTAACCAAACTTAGCCTAACCCAAACATACCAAACGTAGCCTAATGCAACCTGACCTGCCACGGCCACTATTGCTCGCCTCCCGAGAGTCGATCCGAGTATAGCACAGCAATTTACGCAGAAATCCGCCGAATAGCAGTTTATAACGCAGAAGTTAAAGAAATCCTAACAGAGCCTTCCAAGCCTAACCCATCGGAACGTAACCATAATGAACCAAACGTGGTGAGGCCAATATTGCTGGCCCCCCAGGAGCAAGCTGAGAATAATACAGCACAGTACAGGGAAGATATCCCCCGAATAGCAGAGTTTAGCACAAAAGTCTAAGCTACTATTTTTTTCACGTGAGGGAAATCTTTCAAAGATACCCGGCCCCATTGGTGGAGAGTGCGGTGTTATGTGGGATTTTTACCCACTAAAACCCCCACGACGTCCTGCCCTTCGCGTTTCGGTGCGCCCTGGACTTCGCGGCGACGCAATTTCCAGGGCGCCCTGCGACGCAACTGCAGTTCCCTCCTGGCGCCAATGGAAATCGGACCGTAAACGATCATGCCCATGCGCGAGAGACGGGTCGATTACAGGCACACGCAACACTCATACCACCGCTCCGCTGCGCACGCACACCCTGCGGATTCCGCGCGAACATCACGCGACGCCCCGCGACAATCACGAGACGCCGCGCGCACGGACCACGGTCTCTCGAACAGACGGGCCCCCACACACTAGCCCGCGGTCACCCTGTCCTAGGTTACAACGGGAGAGAGGGATGGTCTCCACTGCCGTAGGTACATGGTCGCTCGCGAATGCGGAGGTCTAACACGTTACCTCATTCGGCAGTGCGCGCGCCGCCCACCGGCTCCGCGCTTGCAGCCTCCACCTCCCTCCGCGCGAGGAGCACGCGCTAAGCTCGCGGGCTTTCTCCGCGGCATCCTTCTGTAGCACAACCTCCTCGCAGGAGGAGGCGACGGCACGCCACACACCTAAGCCCTCCGTCGTCCGCGCCATGACGACGGAGAGTGAAATGTTCCAACCCACCACTCAATGAAGTAGCCGGCGCTCGCGAGCCCACGCCAGACATTCCTCCAGCGTGTACTGCGTCTGTTCCCGCCCATCCCCGTAGTGACGACACCGCCTCTCACGTTCCCGCCCGATACAACGCGCGTGCTCCCCGAAGCACCCGTTCCCGGTTAGCACCTGTGTCAAGAGGAAAGTGGTCCGGCTGCCGTTGCGCTCCCATGCATCCAGCACGGGGAGCACAGCCTCGATCGCCCGATGCCGACGGCTGCTTGGCTTCCTCAGCAGAGCTTGCCAGACGGTCATCACGGACTGTCGGGCCCTTCGCCACAACGAAACGGCCCCTTCTCAAGGAGCACCGCCGCCGCCAGCGTATAGGTTTCCATAGATACGGGCCACCCCCACCGCTTTCAGTTCGAACGGCGGAACACCCAGCAGGACCTTCGGCGCCTCGTGGGATATCGGGGGGTAACCGCACACGACCCTGATCGCCATCGTGCGAGCGAATCGCCGGAGAATCGCCAAACTGCGCGGACTAGCGACCAGGTCGTTCACCCAGATCGGAGCCCCTTAAAGTGCCACCGAGCGAACGACTCGCGTGTAGAGTCGGCGCAGAATCCCGTCTGGCCTAGCCAGGTTGGGTAGGAGGCGACACAGCGCCCCCGCCTTACCTTCCAGGCGTGGCTCCAGCGCGAGAAGATGCTCGTCGAACTTCCAGTGGCTACCGAGGACGAGACCGAGATATTTCATTCGGTCCGTACCCAGACCACGACGTTCCCCACGCGCAACAGGGACTTGGGCGGCTTCCCGTTGTGCCGATGGCAAAGTCACATTGTCTCTGCCCTCTCGGGGGAGATGCTCGGCCTGAGCCGCTGGATGCTATTCGCGACGAGGGCCACGCCGCTTTCCACGCGCAGCGTGGCCTCCACCCAACTCGACCCAGCGGCCATCACCAGCGTGTCGTCCGCGTGAGACATCAGGCTCAGGCCGCAGTGGAGGGGAGTGCGCAACACGGCGCCGTACGCGAGGTTCCAGAGGATCGGCACGAGTACCGATCCCTGCGGAACCCCGCAGTGCATCGCCCGCACGACGGTCGGGTATTGTTCGGGATACTCGATCGAGCGCTCCGTCAAAGAGCCGCCGCTCACCGCCATCATGTATTGGGGAACCCTGTCGTAGAACAGGGCACACAGGATGGCGGCCCAGGGCAGGGTGTTGAAGGCGCTGTCGACATCCACATCAAACGCCAGCACCACCCCGCCCCGATCAACGGCCGCCTTCGACAGGGCACAAACGCGCGTAATCGCGTTGATCGACGACCGACCCTGCCGGAATCCGAACTGGCTGACGCTGAGATCGGGACCCATGTCCGTTAAATGCTCTCGGAGGCGGGCAGATAGAACGCGCTCGAAGAGCATGCCCGCCTCGCCGAGCAGGCATATGAGCGGGTATGGCTTCGGCATGTCCGGCGGCTTCCCTGATTTCGGGATCATGACGACCCTCGCTCTCTTCCAACATGCCGGGAACCGACCGGTCCTGAGGCAGCTGCCTAACGTCAGTCGCACACGGTCACACCACGCCTCCATAGCCAGTGCAAAGGCTCGGCCTGGGATGCTGTCCGGTCCGGTGGCGGTGCTCCTCGCCCCCATCCTAACGACCGCACGGTACAACTCCTCGCGCGAGACCCTCAGCTCGCCGGACCATCGGACCAGTTCCGATCGCACTGCAACGGGATGCACCCACTCCTCCGCCGCCACAGGGAAGAGGGTGTCGATCACCCGCCGCAGGAGCTCGGGGTTCATACGCTCGGTCACTGGGGGCGCCCATGCCCTTAACTTCCCAACTACTAATTTATAGGGGCGTCCCCACGGATCGCTTTCGGGCGTCGCGAGGAGTTCGTCCCATTGTCGAGATTTGCCTCTGTTAAACGCCCTCCGGAGATCGCCCACCGCTGACCGGTATTCGCGATAGTGGCGCGTGATATCCTCGGCAGACGCCGCGCGTCGTCGGCGCCGCGCCCGGGTGTACTGGCACCGGGCGAGCACGCAGAGCTCCCGGAGCTGCACGATTTCGGCCGACCACCAGTGCACTGCATCCCGCGAAGGTGGCTCCTTCTCCCGCAGACCGGCGATCTCCGCCATGAGCACGCGGACTCTCTCCGCCATCGTGTCCTGGGTACGGCCGGCTGTTACTTGGAGACTCATCTCCCAGCCGGTCGTGTCCACCACCCTGGCGTACATAGGGTGTCGCGAACGTATGGGCCGTGCAGGTTTTTACTCTTGTCTGCCATCGTTTCTATCCTCACGCAATTCTCGGATATAACGGCAGACAGTTCCACATCGGGCAGCGGACGGTGCGCAATGGCGAGTTTCTCCCGTGTGTGGAGGGTCTCCTTCGCCCGGCTTATGCTCGTGGGTTTCGGGGCGCGTTCAATATCCTCCAAACCTTCGAATGGGTCATACTCCCCCAACACGGACCTCCGCGAGCGCTTCGCCGTCTTCGCGGGTGACTCTCACGAAGACGACGCTTCGCCGTGGCCCGTGATGCTGACGGCACCATCGAAGGAGAAGCGCTCCCCCTCGAGGTCCGCCGGCAGTGCCTTACGCAATGTGGTGCTACGAGTCGCGCGCCACGTAGCACATACAGCAAGTTCCACTGGAGCCGCGTCGACACCACCAGCTATAACCGTACCTTTCCTCCTTGGTTTATTGTCAGGCTTGCCCGGGATGGTTGTCACTGCACGGGTTGCGAGCCCTTGCTCCGCCGCTTGCACTGTGCCGTGACCCTCGGCCCAGGTATCCCTCGCTGGGCAGGCGCGCGGCCCCGAGGCGGACAATGGGCACCGTCCCTCGCCTACCTGCGCCGTAGCGACGTCCACAACTTCGTAGACGCCAGGAAAAGAGAAAAAAAGCTTTCAAACAAATTCAATTTTTACCGGCACCACGACAAACTCCGCTACGCGAGTCACCTGTCACGTGCACCCACGCTCTACACGCACAGAATGTCACTAACACACGCGTCAGAAGACGCACTTTTCCGCAGAAAATACCTCCCAACCGTAGGAGCGCCGTGGGCACGACCGTCTCGCACGACATTCAGCGCGGCACGGATCCAGTCTAAGCTACCCTGTACTAACCCAACCAAACTTAATATAAACAGACGCAACGTATCCCTGCCTACCGTGTAGGCACAACAGCTCCTGGCCTCCCAAGTGCGAAGCAGAACATATAAGAGCACAGTAGGACACAAAAATGAACCGCATAGCAGTGTATAGCGCAATATTCATAGCTGTCGTGACCTAAACTGACCAAACGTGACGAAACCAAACGCATCGTAACTGATCCTGTCGTGCCGAGGCCACTACTGCTGCAGTCCCCCGAGACAGGTAGAACATATTAGAGGAGAGCGGAGCTCAGGGGTCCATACAATCGCAGTGCATATCGCAATAGTCGATGTTCCCCTATCCCAACATAACCATACGTAACATAACCAAAAGCAGCTACTCTCAACCAAACGTGCCGAGACCACAGTTACTAGCCTTCCAGAGACTAGCAGAATATAATAGAGCACAGTAGAACGCGGTTAACCCACCGCATTGCAGTTTACAGCGCAAAAGTGGAAGATACCTTAACACAACATGTCCTAACCTAACCTAACCGAACGTAGACTAACTCAATATAAAGTGCCGTGAGTAGCATTGGTGGCCTTCCCAGACTCAGGCTGAGTATATTAGAGCAATGTGGAGAGTGGCGGTGTATAGGGTGAAAGTCAAAGCTTTCCCACTCTAACTTAGCCAAACGAAACATAACCATACGTAGTCTAATTCAACATAACTTGACGAGACCGCCATTATTTGCCTCCCCAGAGCCAAGTAGAATATGCCAGAATACAGAAGAGCGCAGTAATCCACCGAACTGCAGTGTACACCACGTAAGTCAAAGATATCCATACCTAGCCCATATTAGCATAACCAAACCAAACGTAGCATAACAAAACATATCGCGCCGAGACCACTATTACTAGCCCTCAATAGACGAGTAGAGTAGAGTAGAGCAACGTAGAGCGCAGAAATCCACCGGATAGATTTATACAGCACAAAAGTCAGTGCTATCATATCCTACACTCTCCAAACGTAGCATACGCAGACGCTAACTTATCGCAACATTTCGCGCCACGACCACTATCGCCTGCCACCCCACGGTCGGAGAGATTATGGTAGAGCACAGTAGAGCGCAGAAATCCACCGAAAAGCAGTGTACACCACGAAAGTTGTAGGTATCTAAACCTAACACAGACTAACATAACCCAACCGAACGAAGCATTGCTCAACCTACCATGCCGGGACCACCATTACTGGCCTCCCCTGAGTCGAGCACAGTATAGTAGAGATATATAGATCGTAAAAATCTACCGAATGCCAGTGCAGAGCACGCAAGTCAAGTCTACCCAATAGTAACTCATCCAAACGAAATATAGGCGAAAGTAACATAACCTTACCAAACGCGCCGAGACCACTATCGTTGGTCTCCCCAGAGTCACGCAGAGGATATTACAGCACAGTAGAGCGTCGAAATCAAACCCAATGCATTGTGTAGCGCGAAAGTCAAAGCTGTTCTGTGCTAACGACGTCAAACCTAACGAAACAAAGCGTAACCATACGCAGCCTAACGTGCCGAGACCACTATAGCTGCCCTCATCAGAGCCAAGTAGAACATATCAGAGGGGAGTAGAGCGCAGAAATCAATAGAATGGCAGTGCATAGCACAATATTCGGAACTACCATATCCTAACATAGCCATAAGTATCATAACCGAGTGCAGCTTAACTCAACCTAACGTGCCGTGACCACTATTGCTTGCATACACATAAACAAGCAGAATACACTAGAGCACGGCAAAGCGGAGAAAGCCACCAAATTGCGGTGGATAGCACAAAAACCGGAAATATCGCAACCAAATCTACTCAGACCCAACCTAACGAAACGTAGGCTGACTGAGATTGACGAGCCGCCACCACTATTGCCGGCCTCCCGAGAGCCGAGAAGGGTATAGAAGGGCAATGTAGAGCGCATGAACACACCGAATATCAGTGTACAGCATAAAAGTCTAAGCTACCCTATCCAAACCTGACTAAGCTTAACATAGCCAAACGCAGCATATCTCGGACAAACGTGTTGAGACCTTTAACGTTGGCATCCCCATAGCCAAGCAGAATATACTAGAGCAGAGTAGAGTGACTTAATCCGCCGTATAGCAGTGTGTAGCACACAAGTCAAGGCCGTTCTTTCCTAAATTATAACAACTTGACACAACCGAAAGTAACCTAACACAACCAAACGTAACATGACCGCTATTGCTGGCGTCCCCACATACAAGCAGATGCTAGTAGAGCAATGCAGAGCGCAGATATCGGTCTAATGGCACTGTATAGTGGAAAACTCAATGCTATCCTAACCAAACCCATCTCAACCAAGCCAAGCCAAACGCAACCTATCTCAACCAAATTTGCAAAGAACATTATTTCCGGCCTCCACAGAGACAAGCCGAACATATTGGAGCACAGTAGAGCTAAGAAAGACTACGAATAGCAGTGCATAGACAAAAGGCAAAGCTATCCCAGCTTATTACCTAACCTAACCTAACCTAACCTAACCCAACCCAACCTAACCATACGTAGCCAACCTCAACCTAACTTGCCGCAAACACCATCGCTGTCCTTCACAGGGCCAAGCGGTACATATTAGAGGAGTGTAGGGGTCAGGAATCCACGGTATTGCAGTGTATAGCAGAAAAATTAATGTTATCCAAACCTTACCCAAGCCAACGTAGACTAACCATACGTAACCTAACGCAACCTCACATTCCGCGACCACTATTTCTTGCCACCCGGGAGCAAAGGAGAGCGTATTAGAGCGCAGTAGAAAGGAGAAATTCACAGAAAGGCAGTATGTAGCACAAAAGATGCAGGTACCAATTCCTAACCCAACCGATCGTATAACAACCGAACTTAAGGAAGCTTACCTTTACGTGCCACCAACACTATTGCTGTCCTCCCCAGTGCCATGCAGTACACACTAGACGTCAGTAGAGCGCAGAACTCCACCGAATAGCAGCGTATAGCACAGGAGTCAAAGCTATCCTCTCCTCACCCATCCAAGCGCAACATAAGTAGACGCTACGTAACCCAAACTAACGTGCCACGTCAGCTATCTCTGGCCTCCCGATAGTTAAGCAGAGTATAGCAGAGCAACGTAGAAGGCTGAAACCGTCCGAATAGCAGTGTATAGCGCAAAATTCAAAGCAGTCTTTGCCAAACCTAGCCAAACCTAACCCAACCAAACGTAACATAGCACAACCTAACATGCCTGGAGCACTATTCCTGGAGCTCACAGAGACAAGCGGTGTGTGATTCCGCGCAGAAGAGCGCAGAAGTCCATAGAATGGCAGTGTGCAGTGCAAAACTATAAGCTGTCCATACCTAACACAACGTAATCTATCCTAGTTGTACGTAATCCAACCCAAGCTATCGTACCGCGTTCAGTGTGGCCGGCCTCCCGGGAGTCGAGCAGAGTATATTATTGCTATACGGTGCGCAGAATTCCACCGAACAATATAGTAGAGCACAACGGTCTATGCTATCCTATCCTAACATATACAAACGCAATATAACCAAACGCAAAATATCCTAAATTAACGTGCCAAGGATATTATCGCTGGCCACCGCAGAGCAAAGCAGAATATACTACAGCAGAGTAGAGCACAGAAAGCCACCAAATAGCTGCGTACGGCACAAAAGTCGAAGATATCCTAACATAACCTGTCCTAACACGATCTAGCCGAACGTAGACTAACGCAACGTGTGGGTCGAGACTACTATTGCTGGCTTCCCCAGATCCAAGCAGAGCATATTAGAGCAACGTAGAGCGCAGAAATCCACCGCATTTCAATGTACAGCGTAAATGTCAAAGATATCCTACCCTAACACAGACAAGCCTAACCAAACCAAACGCAACCTAGCATTAACCAACCCGCAGCTGCCACTGTTTCTGGAATCCCCATCACGAAGCAGAGCACGCTGGAGCTATGTAGAGCGCAGAAGTCCTCCGAAACGATGCGTATGGCACAAAAGTCAATGCTACCCTCTCCTATCCTAACCAAACGTAACATAACCAAAAGTAGCATAAATTAACATAACGCGCCGGCGCCTATATTACTGACCTTCCCGAAGTCAAGGAGAGTAGTAGAGCATTGTAGAGAGTAGAAATACACCGAAAAGCAATGTGTAACGCAAAAGTCAAAGATATTCCGTCTAAACCTGACCATACCTGACACAACAAGGCGTAGCATAACTAAACGTAACGCGCGGATGCCTCTGTTGCTGGCCCGCCCAGAGCCAAGCTATAAATATAAGAGCACAGCGGGGTGCTGGAATCCGCCGAATAGCAGTGTATAGCGAAAGAGTCATAGTCAGCCCCTCCTAACCTATCCAATCATAACGTAACCAAACGTAACCTAACTCAACCTAACGCGAAGCGATAACTACTACTGGCCTGACCAGATTCAAGCATAACATACTGGAGCACCATAGAGCGGAGAAATCCACCGCATTTCAGTGTACAGCTTAAAAGTCAAAGCTATGTTGCCCTACCCTAACCAAACCGAACACGTGCAAACGTAGCCTTACTCAACCTTTCCTGCCACGACAACTAGTTCTGGCATCCATAGAGCCGAGCAGAATGTAGTGGAGCATTGTAGAGCGCAGGAATCCACCGAATAGCGGTGTATTGCTGAAAAGCCAAAGCTGCCGTGCCCTAACCGTTCCAAGCGTAACATAATCAAACGTATCCTAACATTTCCGAACGTGCCGAGGCCGCTATTGCTGGAACCCCAGAGCCAAGCAGAATATACTAAAACACAGTGTTCCATAGAAAGCCACAACGTAGCAGCGTATTATCACAAAGGACAAATATGTCCTAACCTAACCTGGCATAACCTAACCTAATCAAGCGTGGACTAGCTAAGCCTAACGAACCAAGACCACTATTTCTGGACCCTAAAAAACCTAGCAGAACATACTAGAGAGCAGTGAGCGCAGACATCCAAGGAATAGCAGTGCATAGCACAAAAGCCAAAGACAACATAGCCTTACCCAGACGAATCTAACCAAACCAAACGTAACATATCTCTACCTAACGTGCCGCGGCCAGAGTTTCTTTTCGCCTCAGATCAAAGCAGAGCACATTAGATTAGAGTAGAGCGCGGAAAACCACCGAATAGCACTGTATAGCGCAAAAGACAAAGCTGTCCTTGCCTAACCTAACCATACATAGCATTACCAAACGTAACCCAACTCCACCTAACAGACCTACACCACTACTGCTGACCTCCGCAGAGCCAAGCTGAATATACAACAGCACAGTAGATAACAGGTATCTGCGGCGCTTCTGTGTGTAGCGCAAAGGTCAAAGGTGTCTTGACCTAACCTCTCCTTACCTAACCCAAGCAAACGTTGCCTAGCTCGGCATGACGTGCCAAGAGAAACATTGCTGTCCTTCCTAGGGACAAGCTGAACAAATCAGGTCACATTCGAGCGCTGAAGTCTACCGAATAGCAGTGCATATAACAGAAGTCAAAGCTATCCTCTCCTAACCAAACCAATCGTAGCATACCCAAACGAAAACTGACACAACCTAACGTGCAGCTACTACTATTGCTAGCCTCCCTAGGGACGAGCATAGTATAGTAGAGCAGAGTAGACCGCAGGTAGCCACTGTATAAAAGTCTATGCCAAGAAAGTCAAAGCTATCCGGACTTAACACAAACGAGTGCAACCTAATCTAACGTAGCCTAACTCAACCTAACGTGCCGAGACCAATATTACTGGACACCATAGTGCCAAATAGAGATATTTGGGCACAGTAATGCACACAAATCCACAGCATTGCATTGAATAGCACAAAAGTCGAATATATCCTGACCTGGCGTGACCTAACCTAACACATCCAGGGGTAGAATAGCCCAACCCTACGTGCCACGACCACAGAACCTGGCCTCCCCATAGCCAAGCAGAATGTAGTATAGCATAGTCTATCACGGAAATCCACCGAATAACTGTGTATTGCACGAAAGTCGAGGACGTCCAAGAACAACCTAACATAACCTAACCTAAGCGAACGTAACATGACACAAACTTACGTGACGAGATCACTATCTCTGGCCTCCCCAGAGACAAGCAGAGAATATTAGAACACAGCAGAGCGCAGATATCCTTGGATAGCAATTAATAGCACAAAAGTCTGTACTATGATATCCTAACCTCTCCAACCGTAACTTAACCGAACCTAATGTATCTCAACCTAACGTGCCGAGGCCACTATTGCTGGCCACTCCAGATCCAGACAGAGCATATTAGAGCACACTAGAGCACATAAATCCACCGAATAGCAGCGAATAGCATAAAATTCAAATTAGCCTCTCCTAACCTAGCAAAACCTAACATACCCAAACGTGACAAATCTCAACCCACCTTGTCGGGACCACTACTGATGGCCTCCACAGAAACAAGCAGAGTGTACTAGAGCACAGTAGAACGCCGAAATCAGCCGCAATGCAGGGTAAAGCACAAGAGTCGAAGATAACCAAGCCAAACATGACTTAACCTAACCTATCAGAACGTAGCATAGCCCAAAATAACTTACCGCGGCCACTGCTCCTGGCCTACCAGAGCAAAGCAGAATGCAGTAGAACATGGTAGATCTCAGAAATCCACCCGATAATAGTGTATGGCACGAAAGTCACAGCTACCCTAACCAAGCTTAACCGAACCTTGCCCAACGAAACTTAACCTAACTCAGAATAGCGTGCCACGACCACCATTGCACGCCGACCCAGAGTCGAGCATGGTGTAGCAGAGCAATGTGTAGCGCAGAAATCCACCGGTTAGCAGTGTATAGCACAACAGTCGAAGAATTCCTAATCAAGGCTTCCAAGCCTTCCCCTTACGAAGCATAACTCAGCCTAACGTGAAGAGGTCACCACTGTTGACCACCACAGAGCCAAGCAGAGCATACTAGATCGCAGTAGAGCGCAGAAATCCACCGTATAGCAGTGAATAGCACAAAAGTCTTAGCTATACTCTCCCAAAATAACAAAACTTCTCATACGCAAACGAAGCCAAACTAAGCCTAACCCGCCGAAACCACTATTATTGGCCTCCCCAGAGCCGAGCAGAGTATTGTGGAGCAATATAGAGCGTAGAGAAACGCCGAATGTCAGTGTATATCTTAAAAGTCACAGCTAACCTAAACTAACCTGTCCAAACGTAATATAACCAAACGCTACCTAAGGGAGACTGACGTGCCGGGGCCACTATTGCTGGACACACTATAGTCAAATAGTGTATACTAGAGCATAAAGCCTCCAAATAGCATCGAAAGGCACAAATGTCAAACTATTGTAACGTGATCCCGATTGCTAGCATCCTCAGAGACGAACAGAGTAAATTAGAGCACAGTAGAGCGCAGAAATCCTCCCAATAGCCTTGTATAGCGCAATGGTCAAAGCCATGCTCCCCTACACTCACATAATCTAACCTGACCAAACGTAACATAACCCAACCTAACATGCTACAACCACTATATCTGTCGTCCACAGAGCAAAGCAGAACGTACTAGAGCACAGTAGAGCGGAGGGATCCGCCGAAAAGCATTATGCAGCACAAAAGTCAAAGGTCCCCTATCCTAACCTAACCAACCGTAACACTACCGAACGCAACCAACCTCAACTAAACGTGCCCCCACCACAATTACTGGTCTCCGCAGAGCCACGCAGACTATATTAGTGGAGAGTAGGGCGCTGAAATCCACAGAATGTCAGTGTACCGCAGAAAAGTCGAAGATATAGAAATTTAACCAAAATAAGGCAACCTAACCTAACGTAGTGAAACACAACTTATCGTGCCGTGACAACTATTGCTGGCCTCCCCAGAATCTAGCAGATCAGAGTAGAGCGCAGTGGCTGGCAGGTATTCACCGAACATCCGTTTATAGCACGTAAGTCAAAGCAACCCTAGCCAAACCTAGCCTACCCTAACCTAACCAAACGTAACATAACTCAACCTATAGTGCCACGACCGCCATTGGTCGCCTCACCAGTGTCGATTAGAGTATAGCAGAGCAACGAGGATCGCAGAAATCCACCGAATAGCAGTGAGTAGCGCAAAAGACAGGGTTAACCTATCCTACCCGAAACAAACGTAGCATAAAGAAACGTAACTTTGCCCAACATAACGGAGGAGCAGTTTGCAGCACAAATGTCGAAGCTACCCTATCCTAACCTAACCAAACGTAGCATAAACAAACGCAACATAACTCAGCCTAACGTGCCGAGAGCACTGCCGCCTGCCTCCCGAGAGGCAAGCAGAGGATAGTAGAGCAATGCGGAGCGCAAATATCGAACGAATAACAGTGTATTCCACAGAAATTAAAGCTATCCTGACCAAACCTATCCAAACGTAACGTAGCTAAACGTAACCCGACTACACCTAACGTACCTACACCACTATTGCTGCCCTCCTTAGAGAAAAGCAGAACATGCTTTAGGAGAGTAGAGCGCAGAAGTTCTTTGCGTCGCAGTGCATAACATAATAGTCGAAGGTAACCCTGTCCTAACTTAGCCGGACGTAATGTAACCGAACGTTGCTTAACCGAAACTAACGCGCCAAGGCCACTGTTTCTTGCATCCCCAGAGCAAAGAAGAACACACCAGAGTACAGTAGAGCGCAGTAATCCGGATTGCAGTGTGTAGCACAAAAGTCAAAGGTGTCCCAACGTAACCTGTCCTAACTTAAACCAACCGAATGTAGCCCAACTAAACATAACATAACGAGAACACAATTGATGGCCTCCTTAGAGTCGAGCAGAGCATACTAAAGCAATGTAGACCACGGAAATCCGTCGAATAGCAGTGTAAAACTCAAAAGTCGGAGTTATCCTCTCCAAACCTAACGAAACGAGACCTAACGCAACGTGCCGCGGCCGCTATTACTGGACTCCGCAAGGCCAACCATAATATAGGAGAAACGAGGAGAGGGCAAAAATCCTCCTAATAGCAGTCTACACCGCGAAGCCAAAGCTATCCATACCTAAACCAAGCTACCGTAACATAACCGAACGTAGCATAACAAAACCCAACATCCTGAGGCCGCTATATCTGGCCTCGCCAAAGAAGAGCAGAGTGTAGTAGAGCAACGTAGACTGCAGAAGCCATAAGAATACCAGTGTATAGCACATAAGCCAAAGCAATCCTTTTCAAAGTTAACCTAACACAGAATTACCAAACGTAAACCAACTGAACTCAACGTGCCACTAAAACCGTTGGCGGCATCCGAAGGAACGCGCAGAGATTATTAGAGCCATGTACAGCGCAGGAATCCACTGAATAGCAGTGTATATCGCGAAAGTCAAAGCTATACTGTGCTAACATGGCCAAGCGTAGCATATCCAAATGTAACCTAACTAAACATAGCGTGCCAAGGCCACTTCTTCTGACCTCCCGGAGCACATCAGGATATACCAGAGAACATTAGTCCGCAGAAATTCACCGCACAGCAGGGTAAATCACAGAAGTCAAAGATATCCCAACCAAACCTTACCAATCCTAACATATCTAAACGTAGCATGACTCAAACAGACGTGCCAGGACCACTATCGCTGGACTTCCCAGAGGCAAGCAGAATATATTACAGCATAGTAAACCGCAGAATTCCACCGCGCAGCAGTGTACAGCACAAAAGTCGAACATGTCCTTTCTTAACTTGACATAGACTTACCTAACCAAACGGAGCATGACTCAGCATAGCGTGCCGGGACCACTATTAATGGTACACGCAGAGACAGGTCGAACACATTAGGCGACAGCAGAGCACTGTAATCCATGGAATCCCAGTGTATATCAGAAAAGCCAAAGCTATCCATGCGTAACCCTTACAAACGTAACACAACCAAACGTATCCTGACTCAACCGAACATGCCGAGACCACCATTACTGGCATCCGCTTATCCTAGAAGAACATACAAGGGCACAGTACACCGCAGGAGTCCACAGAATGGCAGTGCTTAGCTATAAAGTCGAACCTACCCTATACAACCAAACGTAGCACAGCCATACGTAGCATGACTCAGCATGTCGCGCCGCGACCACCGTTTCTGGCCTCCCAAAAGTCAGGCCGATGCTAGTGGAGCAAAACCGTGCACAGATATGGACCGAACCGCAGTGTATGGCATAAATGTCATAGTTATCCTGTTCTAACCTACCCAAACTTAATACAACCAAACGTAACATAACTCAACCTGACGTGCCTAGGCTATTATGGCCGACATCCCCGGAGCAAAGCAGAAGATGTTAGAGCCCAGTGGAGCGCAGAAATCCACCCAAGAGAGGCGTACATCACAAAGGTCAAAGCTATACTCTCTTAAATTAACCAACCGTAACACACCCGAACGTAATATAAATCAAACTAACGTGACGCGACCACTTTTGCTGGCCTCCCCAGAGTAAAGCAGATCGTACTAGAGCGGATGGTGTCCAGAAAACCATAGAATCGTGGTGTATAGCAGAAGAGTCAGAGATATACGCACCTGGCCCAAGCCAACGTAACCTAACCAAATAAAGCGTACCTATACATAAAGTGGCGCGACCACCATTCATATACCCCACGGGGTCAAGCAGAATATATTATAGCACAGTAGAGCGCAGAGGTCTACGGAATAACGGAGCGTCCCAGCGGAGAAGGATGGAGACATCCACACCAAACCCAAACGAACTTAACTAAGCCAACCGTAGCATAACTAAACCTAACGTCCCGAGACCACAATCGTTGGCCTCCCTAGTTCCAAGCGGAACATACCGGAGCAGAGTGGAGCGCAGGTATGCAACGAATAGCAGTGTACACCACGACAGTCAAATCTATGCAAACCTGACCCAAACTATCAAAACCTAGTCGAACGTAGCATAACTCAACCTAACGTGCGAGACCCCAATTGCTAGCCTCCTGAGAGCCAAGCGGAGCATATTAGAGTAGAGTAGAGCGCAGAAATCCGCCGAATAGCAGTATATAGCACAAAAGACATAGCTAATCTAGCCCAGCCCAAGCCAACCAATCCTAACCAAAGGGAATCGAACTCGACATAACGAGCCGTGACAAGTATTGCTGACCTCCACTGAGTCAAGCACAACATGTTAGAGGAGTGTAGAGAGCAGGAATCCATCGAAACGCAGTGTACAGCAGAAAAGTCGAAACTGTCCAAACCTAACCAATGCTAACTTAACGGATCCAAACGTATCCTATCGCCACCTAATATGCCCGCAACACCATTACCGACATCCCCAGGTGCAAGCAGAACATACTTGAGTAGGGTACAGAGTAGAAGTCCACCTCATTCCAGTGTACAGAGCAGAAGTCGAAGATATCCTAACCTAACCGAAACAAAGCGAACCCACCGAAACGTAACCAAACACAACCTATCGCGCCGCGGCCACTATTTCTGACTTAGACAGAGCAAAGCGGAATATATTAGGTCACAGTAGTGAGCACAATTCCACCGAATAGCAGCTTACAGCGCAAAAGTGAATGTAATCCCAGCCTAACCTTACCAAACGTAACATAACTCAATCGAACGTGCCTAGACCTCTATTTCTGATCACCTCAGAGCCAGCCAGAATATGCCAGAGCGCAGTAGAGCGCAGAAATCATACACATTGCAGTGTAAAGCTCGAAAGTCAAGGATACCCTAACATAACGTGTCCAAACCTTACCGAGTCAAACGTAACCTAATACAGCCTAACGCGCCGCTGCCGTTTCTGGCCCCACAAGAGCAAAGCCGAGCACGCTTAATCACAGTACTGCGTAGAAGTCGGCAAAATAGCTGTGTGCAGCACAAAAGTGAAGGCTATCCTAGCCTAACCTAACCGAACGTAGCATAACCAACCCTAACCTGGCTCAACCTAACCGCCCTACACCACTATTGCTGACCTCCCCAGATCCAAGCAGAATACACTAGAGCACAGTAGATCACAGTCATCCGCAGCGTTTCAGTGTACAGCACAATGTCAAAGATATCCTAACATAACCTGATCATACCTGACCCAAACAAACGTTGCGTAACTCAGCATATCGTGCCAACACCACTATTGCTGCCTTTCCCAGAGCCAAGCCGAACATATCAGACCACCGTGGAGCTCCTAAGTTCACCGAATAGCAGTGCATAGCACGAAAGTTATATCTACCCTCTCCTGGCGTAGCCAATCTTTAAACACTCTAACGTAACAAAACTCAACCTAACTTGCAGCGACCACTACTGCTGGCCCTCCCAGAGACAAGCGGAATATGATAGAGCGCAGTAGAGCACAAAAGTCCATAGAATATCTGTGTTGGGCACAAAAGTCAAAGCCATCTTTGCCTAACCCAATTCCATCTAACAAAGCCGAACTTAACTTAACTAAACCTAACGTGCCGCGATCAGTATTGCTGACCTCCGCAGGGTCAAGCAGAGCATATTACAGGAGAGCAGAGCGCAGAAGACCAGAGAATCGCAGTGTATAGCAGAAAAGTCGAAGCAACCCAAACCAAACCTAAGCTAATATAACACACCGAAGCGTATCCAATCTCAACCTAATATTCCGAGAACACGAATACTGGCTTCCCCAGATCCAAACAGAACATACTAGAGCACAGTAGAGCGCAGAATTCCACCGCATTGCAGTGTAGA
Source organism: Eufriesea mexicana (assembly GCF_001483705.2). Classification (NCBI taxonomy): domain Eukaryota; kingdom Metazoa; phylum Arthropoda; class Insecta; order Hymenoptera; family Apidae; genus Eufriesea; species Eufriesea mexicana. The sequence continues at coordinate 53,948 of NW_016909227.1, read as the reverse complement.
GCACGTAAGCCGAAGATACCCCAACCTAACAAGGCTTAAATTAACCTAACCGAACGTAAAATAACTCATAATAACGAGCCGCGGCCACTGCTTCCGTGCTCCGCTGAGCCAAGGAGAATACAGTAGAGCACAGTAGATCACAAAAATCTACCGATTAACAGTGTACGGCACGAAAGCCAGAGCTAACCTGACCAAACTTGACCTCACATAATCCAACCAAGCGTAACCAATCACAAGCTAACGTGCCACGAACTCCATTGCTCGCCTCCACTGGGTCGAGCGGAGTATTGCAGAGTGACGGAGAGCGCAGAAATTCACCGGATAGATGTGTATAGCACAAAACTGGACGATATCTTAACCTAACCTAACCTAACGTAATATAATCGAACGTAGACTGACCCAACATAACGTGCCACGACCACAGCTGCTGGCATCCCCGAAGCCTAGCAGAATATAGTAAAGCACTGTAGGTCACAGAAATACATCGAAAAGCACTCTATAGCACGGAAGACAAAGGCACACTAGCCAAACTTAGCATAACCCAGCCCTATCGAACATAACGTAACTCAACCTAACGTGCCACAACCACTATTGCACGCCTTCCCAGAGCCGAGCAGATTGTGGCAGAGCAATGTAGAGCGCATAAATCCGCAGGACGTATATGTATAACACAAAAAAGGAATCCTAGCCTGATCCTCTTAACCTAACCAAACGGGACGTAACCTTGCTCAACCTGACGTGCAGTGACCACTGTATCTGGCCGCCACAGAGACAATCAGTACATATTGGAGCACTGTGTAGGGCAGAAATCCACCTAATAGCAGCGCATGGCTCAAAGGTCTAAGCTAGAGTGCCCTAACGTCACCAAACGAAGCACAACCTAACGTAGCACATCTCAAACTAACGTGCCGAGACCACTATTTCTTGCCACCCCAGAGCCAAGTAGAAAATGTTAGAACACAGTAGAGCGCAGGAATATACCTCATTGCAGCGAATAGCGCAAAAGCCGCAGTAACACTAACCAAACATAACCTGACCCGACAAAACCAAACGTAACCTAACACAAACTATCTTGCCAAGACACCACTGCTCGCCACCCAAGAGTCGAGCGGAGTATAGTAGAGCAATGTAGAGCGCGGGAATGCATCGTATATCAGTTTACAGCGTAAAGATCAAATATATACAAACCCTACCTCACCTAATCTAACGTAAGCAATCGTAGCCCAGCTCAACGTAACTTGCGGGACCATTATTGTTGGCCCCCGAGAGCCATGCAGAACATACGTTGCCACACTAGAGCGCAGAAATCCACCGAAGAGCAGTGTATAGCACAAAAGTCAAAGGTACCGTATCCCAATGTATACAATCGTAACATAGACGAACGTAACATAACTAAACCTAGGGTACTGCGACCATTATTGCCGGATTTCCTATAGCCTTGGAGATCGTAGTAGGGGATAGCAGAGCGCCAAAATCCATGATATCGCTGCGTATAGCACAAGCGTCATAGCTATGCAAATCGAACACAGGCTAACTTAACCTGAGTAAACGTAGCATAGCTCAATATAACGTGTCGCGAACACTGCTTCCGGCCTCGCCTATGCCAAGTAGAGAATAGTAAAGACAAGTAGATCACAGAAACACACCGAATAGCAGTGTATGGCACGTAAGTCAAAGCTAACCTAACCGAAATTAACTTCACCTAGCCAAACCAAACGAAGTGTAGCTCAACATGGCGCGATCAGACCAATGTTGCATGTCTCCGCAGAGGCAAGCAGAACTTGATAGAGCACAGTGAAAGGCAGAAATCCATCGAATAGCGGTGTATAGCACGAAAGTCGATGCTACCCTGACGGAACTTAGCCTAACCTAACATAACCAAACGTGACCTAACACAACCTATCGTGCCGCTGCCGCAATCGCGCGCCTCCCCAGAGTCGAGCAGAGTGTAGTAGAGCAATATAGAGCGCAGAGGTCCACCGTATATTTGTGTACAGCACAAAAGTCGCGGATACCCTAACCTAACCTGACATAAGAGTACCTAACCATACGTAGAATAACGAAACCTAACCAGGCGATGCCTCTTCTGCTGTCCTCCGCAGAACCAAGTTGGATATACTAGAGCACAGTGGGGCTCAGAAATCTACCGAATAGCCGTGTGTATCTCAAAATCCAAAGCCATCCTAACGAAATGTAGGCAAACCTATCCAGGCAAACCTAACACGGCATATCTGTACACGACTATAATGGAGCAATTAAGGGCGCCGAAATCTGCCGCATTGAACTGTAAAGCACAAATGTCAAGTCTACCTTGACATAACCTGTCATAACCTAACATCACAAAGCGTGAGATACCAGAGACGAACGTACCTAGACCAATGTTGCAGGCCTACACATCGCCAAGCAGATCATCTTAGGGCAGAGCATCGCGCAGTAGCCCAACGAATGGCAGCGTATTGCACAGAAGCCAACGCGATCCTTACCAAACCCTACCATATGTAACCCAACCAGCCGTGGAATGGCTAATCGTAACGAGCCCGGAAAACTATTCCTGTCCTCCCAAGAAACGAGCAGAACATATGAGAGCACACTAGAGCGCAGAAATCCGCCGAATATCTGTGTATAGCGCGGAACTCGAAGCTCTCCTCTCCTACCATAGCCAAACTTAACGTAACCAACCGTAACATAACACAGCGTGGCGTGCCGATACCACTATTGCTGGCCACCTCGGATCCAAGCATAGCATATTAGAGCACAGTAGAGCGCAAAAGTCCTTCGAATAGCAGTGCATAGCGCGAAAGTCAAAGCTATCCTAGCCCAACTTAAGCAAATATAACACAGCCAAACGTAAAATAACTGAACGCAACGTGCATAAACCACTTTTGCTGAAATCCCCAGGGCCAGACAGAAAATACCAGAAAACGGTAGTGCTCAGGAATGCGCTGCATTGCAGTGTAAAGCAGAAAAGTCAAAATATCCTACCTAACCGAAACAAACGTAGCGTAACTAAACTTAACGCGCCGAGACCTCTATTCCTGGCTTTCTCAGAGCCAAGCAGAACATATTAGAGCACAGTAGAGCACAAAGATCCACCGAATAGCAGTGTATAGCACAAAATTCTATTACACCCCAACCAAACCTATCCTAACCTAACCTAACCAATCGTAGCGCAACTGAATATGACGTGACGAGACCACTTTGGTTGGCCTCCACAGAGAAGCAGAACATACTAGAGCGCACTAGATCGTAGGAATCAACCGAATAGCAGTGTAGGGCGCAAAAGTCGAAGCTACCCTATCCTAATGTGTTCAATTCTGGCATGACCAAATGTCACACAATTAAGCCTAACGTACGGCGACCATCATTGCGGGCCTCCCCAGAGACGAACAGGACATATTAGAGGTCAGTAGAGCGCAGAAGTCAATACAATCGCAGTGAACAGCGCAAAAGTCATAGTCAGCCGAAACTAACGGAGGTTAGCGTAACCTAACCAAACGTAGCCTAAATAAACCTACAGCGCCGAGACCACTATTGCTGGCCTCCCAGAGTCAAGCGGAAGATATTAGAACGCAGTGTAGCTTATAAATTCGCCTACAGCTGTGCATAGCGCAAAAGTCTGGACTATCATATCCTGACCTCACCGAACGTAACATAGTCATCCGTAGCATAGCTCCACCTAACGAGACGAGACCACTATTGCTGGCCTCACCAGAGCCTACCACAATATGCTAGAGCACAGCACAGCGCTGAAATCCAACGCACCGCAGGGTATAGCACAAAAGGCAAACATAGCCTGACCTAACCAGACCTTACTTATCCTATCCAAAAGTAGTGTAACTTAACGTGACGTGTCGAGACAAATATTGCTGGCCTCCCCAGAGCGAAGAAGTGCATGTTCGAGAACATTAGAGCGTAGGTATCCACTGAATAGTAGTGAATGGCACAAAAGTCAGAGTAGTCCATCCTAACCTGGCCAAACGTAACATACCCGAACGTAGCATAACACAACCCAAAGTGACAAGACCACGATTGCTGGACTCCACAGGGACAAGCAGAATGTACTAAATCACAGTAGAGCGCAGAAATCCACCGCATTGCAGTGAATACCACAAGGGCCGTAGGTACCCAAATATAACCTGGCCTAAACTAACCAAAGCATACGTAACATAACTTAAAATAACGTGCCGTGACCACAGCTACTGTCATTCATGGAGCCAAGTAGAGTATATTAGAGCACTCTAGATCACAGACATCCACCGGAAAGCAGTGTATAGCAAGAATGTCAAAGCCATCCTACCCAAACTTAACTTACACTAAACAAACCAAGCATAACCTAACTCAAACTAACTTGCCACGACCTCTATTGCTCGCGCCTCCAGAGTCGAGCAGAGTATAGAAGAGCAACGCAGAGAGCATAAATCCACCGAATAGCAGTGTACAGCACAATAGATAACGGAATCCTCACCATTCTTTCCTAACATAACCTAACGCAACGTATCACAACAAAGCCAAACATTGCGAGACCACACTTGTTGGCCTACACAGAGACAAGCAGAGTGTACTACAGCACAGCAGAGCACAGAAATCCACCGCATTGCCGTGTACAGCACAAAAGCCGTAGATGTCCCAACACAACCTGACCTAACTTAAACTAACCAAACGCAGCATACCTCAAACTAACTTGCCGCGACCGCCTCTTCTCGTCTGCCCAGAGCCGTCCAGGCTATAGGAGAGCAACGTAGGGAACAGAAATCCACCGAATAGCAGTGTATATCACAAAAGTCGAAGATAACCTGACCTACCCTGACCCAACCTAACCTAACTAAACGTAGCATAACTAAACAGGACATTCCGCCACCACTGCGCCCGACCCGCGGAGCCAAGCAGAATGTAGTAGAGCGCAGTATATCACAGAAATCCACGGAAAAGGCGTGTAAAGCACCTAAATCAAAGTTGCCCCTCCTAACCCAGTCAAACGTAACATAACTCAACCTAACATGACGAGACCACAATTGCTGCCTTCCACACAGACAAGCAGAGTGTTCTACAGAACAGCAGTGCGCAGAAATCCTCCGAACAGCAGTGTATAGCTTAAAAGTCGAAGATATCCAGACCCAACCTGACCTAACATAAACTAATCAAACGAAACATAGCTGAACACATCGTGCCGCGACCACTGTTGCTGTCACACACAGAGTCAAGCAGAATATAGTAGAGCACAGGAGATGACACAAATAGACGGTAGAGCAGTGTATACCACAAAAGTCTAAGCTATTCTGTCAACACATAACCCAACCTAACCTAGCCAAACTTAACCTAACGCAAGCTAACGTGCCACGACATCCATTTCTCGCCTCCCAGAGTCCTGCCGTGTATAGTAAAGCCATGTGGCCCGCATGAATCCTCCGAATAGCAGTGTATGGCACAAAAGTCAAAGAAATCCCAACGAAGCCTTCCTAACCTACCCTACCACAGCGTAACATAACTAAACCTGGCGTGCAGAGACCACTACTACTGGCCATCCCAGAGCCAAGCAGAACATATTAGAGCGGAGTAGATCGCTGAAGTCCACCGAATAGCATTGTACGGCACAAGCGGCTACGGTACGCTGTCCTGACGTACCCAAACCGTCCACAAGCAATCGTAGCCTAAATCAACCTATGGCGCCGAGACCACGAATGCTGTCATGCACAGAGTCAACAAGAATATAGTAAAGCACAGTCGAGCGCGGATATTCACCGAGAAGCAGTGTATAGCGCGGAAGTCAGAGACAACCTGACCGAGCTTTGCCAATCCTAACCTAACCAAACGTGACATAACAGAAGCTATCGTTCCGATGGCATTCCTCCGAAAGACCGCGTATAACACAAAGGGTAAAGAAATCCTAACCAAACCTTCCTAGCCTAATGCAACGAATCGTAGCATTCCTCAAACTAACGTACCGAGACTACAATTACTGGGAGCACCAATGCCATGCTGAATATAATACAGCACAGCAGAGCGCAGAAATCCACTGCATTGCAATTTGTAGCACAAAAGCCATAGATATCCTAACCAATCCTGCCTTAACCTAGTCTAACCAAGTGTAGCCTACCTCAACCTAATGTGCCGCGACCACTATTGCAGGCGTACCCATGGAAAAGCAGAATATGATAGATCATAGTAGAGCGCAGAAGTCTGTAATATAGCAGTCTTGGGCGCAGAAGTCAAACCCACTCTAACCTAAGCCAACCAAACCTAACATTACCAAACGCAATCCAACTCGACCTGACTTTACGCGACCAGTATTGCTGGCCTCCCCAGAGCCAAGCAATGCACGAGAGAGCGCAAAGAGCCAACAAACAGCAGTGTTTATAACAAAAGGCAACGATACCCTGACATAGCTTAACCTATCCTAACATAACCAAACGTATGCTGACTCAACCTAACGTGACGAGACCATAATTGCTGTGCTCCTCAAAGCCAGACAGAATATACTAGAGCACCGTATATCGCAGAGACCCATCGGATTGCAATTTATGGTGCAAAAGTCGAAGAGACCATGGCGAAACCTAACCTAACGTAACGTAACCAAAACTACCGTGCTGCAACCACAATTACTTACGTCCCCAGATACAAGCAGGATGTGATAGAGCGCATTAGAGTGCAGAAGTCCATAATAAAGCAGTGTTGAGCACAAAAGTCAAAGATATCCTAACCTGACATAACCTAACCTAACCTAACCAAACGTAATATAACCAAACCTATTGTGCCACGACCAGTATGGCTGGCCTCCACAGAGTCAAGCAGAGCATAATAGGGAGAACGGAGAGCAGAGATCCAGCGAACAGCAGTGAACGCCACAAAAGTCGAAGCTATCCCAGCCTAACCCATTCAAACGTAACACAGCCGAAAGTAACATAACCCTACCTAATGTGCATGGAACGATATTGCTGACCTCCTCAGGGCTAAGCAGAATATACTAGAGCTCAGCAAAGCGCAGAAATCCGCAGCATTGCCGTGCAAAGCGGAAAAGTCGAAGAATCCTATCCTAACCTGACCTAACATAACACAACCAAACGTAGCTTAAATCAACGTAACTTGACGGGACCCCTATTGCTGGCCTTCCCAGAGACAAGCTGAAAATATTAGGGCAAAGCAGAGCGCAGAAATCCACCATATATCAGTGTATATCACATAAGTCAAAGCCGTCCTAGCCAAACCTAAATTAATCTAAGCAAGCTATACGTACTATAAATAAACCTGTCGACCAGGCACCACCATAGCTGGCCTCCACAGATAGAATCAGAACATATTAAAGCACGGCTGAGAGCAGAAATCGACCGAATGCGGGTGTAGAGCACGAAAGTCGAAGACATCCTGACCAAGCGCATCCCAATCTTACCTAGCCAAACGGAACCTAACAAAACAGCACGCAGCACAAAGGTAAAAGCTATCCTCACCTAGCCTGACCAATCGACACATACCCAAACGTAACCTAACGCAATCCAGCAAGTAGCGAACACTATTTCTGGCCTGCCAAAAGTCGAGCCGAGTATAGTAGAGCAGAGTAAAGGGCAGATATCCACCGAATTGCCAGCCTCAACCAGGAAAGTCGAAGCTATCCGAGCATAACCCGAAAAACGTAACATAACCAAACGTAGTGTATCTGAAACTGACGTGCCGTGACCTCTACTTCTGGTATCCCCAGAGCCAAGCAGAGCATATTAGAGCAATGTAGAGACCAGAAATCCACCCAATAGCGGCGCTTAACACAAAAGTCAATGCCAACCTCTCCTAACCTAGCCAAACGTATCAGAACCAAAAGTAATCCTACTCAAACTAACGAACCGGGACAATTATTACTGGTCTCCCCAGAGTCTGTTAGAGCATAGTGAAGTAACGTAGAGCGCAGGAATTCTCCGAAGAGCAGTGTATGGCACAAAAGTCATAGCTATCCCGTCCTAACCTCTCCTATCGTGACACAACCGAACGTAGCCTAACTTAAACTAACGCGCCGAGACCACTGTTACTTGAATCCGCAGAGCAAAGCAGTACACACTAGAGAATAGTAGAGCGCTGGCAGCCATCAAATAGCAGCGAATAGCACAGATGTCAAGGACTACCTTACCTTACCAGACCTAACCTGACCCAACCAAATGTAGACGAAATGAACCTAACGAGCGGAGTCCCATATGATGACCTCCCCAACGACAAGCAGTAAATATTAAAGGAGAGTAGAGCGCAGAAGTCCAAAGAATGGCAATGTATAGCAGAAAGGTCAAAGCTATCCTAACACAACCCAGACCAGCCTGACCTATCCAAACGTAACATAACTCAACCTAACATTCCGAGACCACTATAGCTGGCATCCCTGAGCCAAGCAGATTATATTATAGCACGGTAGAGCGCAGAAATCCACCGAAAAGCAGTGTAGAGCATAAAAGTCGGAACTATCCTATCCTAACCTAACCAAACGAAACATAACCCAACCTAACGTGATGAGACCACCATTGCTGGCACCCGCAGAGCCGGGCAGAGTATGTTAGAGCACAGTAGAGCGTAGAAATCTACGGCATTGCTGTGCAAAGCACAAAAGACGAAGGCAGCCTGACCAAACGTAACCTATCCTAACCAAACGTAGCTTGCCGCGATCTCTTTTATGTTACATTTGCGAGTTTGAGTTAGGTATAGTTCGATTATGATAGCCATGACCTTCGTTTATACACTGTGTTTCTATGGACTTCTGAACTCTCCTCTCGCCTAATCTGTGCTGCTCGGCTCTGGTGTGGTGAGCAGTAGTGGTCACAGCACGATAGGTTGAGTTAGTTTGCGTTTGGATATGTTACGCTTTGTTATGTTAGGACAGTGTAGCACTAACTTCTTTGCAACGCGCTGCTATTTGAAGAGTTTCTGCTCCCTACTGTGCTCTAATATTTTCTACTGGTCTCTAGGTAGGCCAGAAATTGTGGTCTCGGCACGGTAGGTTATTTTCGGTTACGTTTGGTTAGTTCAGGTTACGCTATGTTCGGTTAGGACAGGTTTGACTTTCGTGCTATACACCGTTATTCGGCGGTTTCCTGCGCTCTTCTGTTGCCTACAACATTCTGCTTGGCCCTGTGGTGGCCAGCAGCAGTTGCCTCGGCACGTTGGTTTGAGCAATGTTACGTTTTGTGATGTGAGGGTTTGTTAAGTTAGGATAGAG
>NW_016909227.1:36960-42362 GCF_001483705.2 Eufriesea mexicana | reverse complement strand
GTCACTCCTCGCACCGGTCTGGAACCACCCAGCGGGAAGCACACCACCGCGCCGCGATGGGCGCTCGGGCGCCTCGACCGCGGCCTCTTCGCCGCGGCCGTCCAGGTCGTCGCCTGGGCGGATGGGGCTGTCAGGCGTGAAAACGACGAAGCAAGCTTAGGGGCGGAGCGGCTAAGGGCTGCGATGACGCGCGCGTGCGACGTCGCCATGCCGCGCGTGAAGGAGCCACCTTCGCGGGGTGCAGTGCACTGGTGGTCGGCTGAAATCGCGCAGCTCCGGGAGCTCTGCGTGCTCGCCCGGCGCCAGTACACTCGGGCGCGTCGTCGACGACGCGCGGTGTCCGCCGAGGAAATCGCGCGTCTCTATCGCGGGTACCGGTCCGCGGTGGGCGATCTCCGGAGGGAGATTCGCAGAGCCAAATCTCGGCAATGGGACGAACTACTCTCGACGCTCGAAAGCGATCCGTGGGGACGCCCCTATAAATTAGTATTGGGGAAGTTAAGGGCATGGGCGCCCCCCGTGACCGAGCGTATGGACCCCGAGCTCCTGCGGCGGGTGATCGATACCCTCTTCCCTGTGGTGGCGGCGGATCGGGTGCATCCCGCTGCAGTGCGGTCGGAACTGGTCGGGTGGACCGACGAGCTGGGGGTCTCGCGCGAGGAGTTGTGCCGTGCGGTCGTCAGGATGGGGGCGAGGAGCACCGCCCCCGGACCGGACGGCATCCCAGGCCGAGCATTTTCACTGGCTCTGGAAGCGTGGGGCGACCGTGTGCGACGGCTGTTCGACAGCTGCCTCAGGCCCGGTCGCTTCCCGGCATGTTGGGAGAGAGCGAGGGTCGTGCTGATCCCGAAAGTAGGGAAGCCCCCGAACTCCCCGAAGGCATATCGGCCGATATGCCTGCTCGACGGGGAGGGCAAGCTCTTCGAGCGCGTTCTTTCTGCTCGCCTCCGAGAGCATTTAACGAACGTGGGTCCCGATCTCAGCGTCAGCCAGTTCGGTTTCCGTCATGGTCGGTCGACGATCGACGCGATGAAGCGCGTTCGTACCCTGTCGGAGGCTGCCGTCGACCGTGGCTTAGTGGTGCTGGCGGTCGGTGTGGATATCGCCAACGCTTTCAGCACCCTGCCCTGGGCCAACATCCGGTGTGCCCTGTTGTACCACAGGGTTCCCCAATACATGATGGCGGTGATCGGCGACTATTTGGCGGAGCGCTCGATCAAGTATCCCGGACGATACTCGACCGTCGTGCGTGCGACGAGCTGCGGGGTTCCACAGGGATCGGAACTCGGACCGATCCTCTGGGACCTCGCGTACGACGCTGTGTTGCGCACTCCCCTCCCCCGCGGCCTGTGCCTGACGTGTTATACGGAAGACACGCTGGTGATGGCCGCCGGGTCGAGTTGGGAGGAGGCCACGCTGCGCGCGGAAAGCGGCGTGGCCCTCGTCGCGAATAGCATCCAGCGGCTAGGGCTGTGCATCTCCCCCGAGAAGACCGAGGCAATGTGGTTTTGCCATCGGCACCACGGGAAGCCGCCCAAGTACCTGATGCGCGTGGGGAACGTCGTGGTCGAGGTACGGGACCGGATGAAATACCTCGGTCTCCTCCTCGATAGCCACTGGAAATTCGACGAACATTTTCTCGCGCTGGAACCACGCCTGGAAGGTATGGCGGGGGCGCTATGTCGCCTGCTACCCAACCTGGGAGGGCCAGACGGGAGGGTGCGCCGCCTCTACACAGGAGTCGTTCGCTCGGTGGCACTTTACGGGGCTCCGATCTGGGCGAACGACCTGGTCGCCAGTCCGCGCAGTCTGGCGATTCTCCGGCGAGTCGCTCGCAGGATGGCGATCAGGGTCGTGCGCGGTTACCGCACGATATCCCACGAGGCGGCGATGGTCCTGGCGGGTGTCCCGCCATTCGAACTGCAAGCGGTGGGGGAGGCCCGTATCTACGGTCTCCTACACGCTGGCGGCGGCGGTGCTCCTGAAGAGGGGTCCGTTTCGTTGAGGCGAAGGGTTCGAGAGTCTTTGATGACCGCCTGGCGAGCTCGGCTGAGGAAGCCGAGTACCCGGCGGCACCGGGTGATCGAGGCTGTGCTCCCCGTGTTGGATGCATGGGGGCGCAGCGGCAGCCGGCACACATTCCGCCTGACACAGGTGCTAACCGGGCACGGATGCTTCGGGGAGTACCTCTGTCGTATCGGGCGGGAACGTGACACGCGGTGGGTACGGACCTTTCGCTCTTAGTCGTCGTGGCGCGGATGACGGAGGGCTTAGGTGCGTGGCGTGCGGTGACCTCCTTCTGCGAGGCGGTTATGCTACTGGAGGAGGCCGCGGAGAGAGCCCGCGAGCGTAGCGCTTGCTCCTCGCGCGTAGGGCGGCGGAGGCTGCAAGCGCGGCGCCGGAGGGCGGCGCGCGCAGTGCCAGATGTGTTAACGCGTTAGACCTCCGCCTCCGCGAGCGACCATGTACCTTCTGCCGGGGAGACCGTCTCTGTCTCCAGTTGTAACCTAGGTCAGGGTGACCACGAGCTGACGTGTGGGGGCCCGTCTGTTCAAGAGACCGTGGTCTGGGCGCGCGGCGTCGCGTGATGTTCGCGCGGCGTCCGCAGGGTATGCGTGCGTTGCGGTGTGGTGGAATGCGTGTTGTGTTCGTGTGAGTGTACGTGTGTGTGTGTGTGTGCCTGTAAACGACCCGTCTCGCGCGCATGGACATGATCGTTTCGGGTGCGATTACTCGTCGCGCCGGGAGGGATCTGCGGTTGCGTCGCGGGGGCGTCCTGGCAATTGCGTCGCCGCGAATTCCAGGGCGCACCGAAATGCGAAGGGCTGGCCATCGTGGGGGTAATAGTGGTTAAAAATCCCACATAACCCCGCCCCCTCCCCTATGGGGGCAGGGTATCTCTGGAAGATTTCCCCCACGTGAAAAAAGAAGAAAAAAGGTTTGTTTAAGCTTTGCTGGGATATCTTAGGCTCTCGTGCTATACGCTGTTGTAAGATTGATATCAGCGCCCTACTCTCCTCTAATATTTTCTGCATGGCACTGGGGATCCCAGCAATCGTGGTCACCCCACGTGACTTTGAGTTCTCTTACGTTTGGTTAAGTTACGCTAGCTTGGGTCAGGTACGGACAGCATTGGCTTTTCGCTGCACACTGCTATTCTATGGACTTCTGCGCTCTAAAGTGCTCTACCTTACTTTGCTTTTCTCTGTTGACGAATGGAATAGTGGTTGCGGCACCTTAGGTTGAGTTATGTTAAGTTCGGTTAGGTTGTGTTCGGCTATGAAGTATCGCCGGCTATTGTGCTATACTCCGATATTCTGTGGACTTCTGTGCGCTAATATTTTCTGCATGGATCTGGGGAGGACAGCGGTAGTGGTCTCTGCAAGTTAGGTTTAGTTACGCTACGTTCGGTTTCGTTAAGTTAGGACATGTTTGGTTTGGATATATTTGACTTTTGCGCTATACACAGGAGTGCTGTAGACAACAGTACACTACTGTGCTCTATTATGCTCTGCTTCCCTCTGCGGATTGCAGCAATAATGGTCTCGGCACGTTAGGTTCGGTCATGTTACGTTTGGGTATGTTACGCTTTGCTACGTTAGGACAGTATAGCTACGACTTTGTGCTATGCAATGCTATTCCGATTATTCCTGCTCTCTAGGTTGCTCGACTATACTCCGCTCGAATGTCGGACCGCCATCGTGACGCGTTACGTTGAGTTAGGTTACGGTAGGTTAGGTTAAGTTGGAATAAGTTTTGTTAGTGCAACCTCGGCTTTCGTGTTATACACAGCTATTCGGCGGATGTATGCCTCTAGTGTGCTGTGATATGTTCTGCTTGGTTATGTGGTGGCCAGTAAGGGTGGTCTCAGCACGAATGCGTGAGTTAGGTTGCCTTCCGTTAGGTTAGGTTGGGAAGGTTTGTCCGGGATTTCTATGACTTTTGTGCTATACAGTGCAACTCCGCTCATTTCTATGACATACTGTGCTCTACTACATTCTGCTTGGCTGTGGGAAGGCCAGGAGCAAAGGTGACGGTACGTCATGATAAGCTATGCTACGTTTGGTTATGTTAGTTTTGGTCTGGTTAGGTTAGAATATCTACGGCCTTTGTGCTACTCACTGAAATGTTGTGGATTTCTGCGCCCCACTATGCTCTAGTCCATTCTGCTCGTCTCTGCGGAAGCCAGCAATAGTGATCTCGGCGCGTTTGGATGAGTTACTTTACGTTTGGCTAGGTTACGTTACGTTAGGTTTGTATAGGGTATCATCGACTTTTGTGCTACACACTGATATTCGGTGGATCTCTGCGCTCTATATTGCACATCTATACTCTGCTGGACTCAGGGGAGGAGAGCAGTAGTGGTCGCGGCACGCTAGGCTGAGTAGTGTTACGTTTGATTATGTTAGGTTAGTTTATGTTTAGTAAGATTAGCTTCGACTATCGTGCTATACACTGCTATTCGGTGCATTTCTGCTCTCCACTGTGCTCAACAATATTCTGCTTGGCCCTGGGGTGTCCAGCAATAGTGGCCGCTGCGCGTTAGGTTCATTTACGTTACGTATGGTTAGGTTATTTTTGCTAGGGCTATGTTTGGACAGATTTGGATTTTCTGCTACACACTGAGATTCTATGAATTTCTGCGCCCTACTCTCCTCTAGTATGCTCTGCATGGCTCTGCGGAGGCCAGCAATGGTAGTCTCGGCAGGTTAGATTAAGGTACGTCACGTTCGGTTATGTTAGATTTGCTTGGTTTAGGCTAGGGTGGCTTCCACTTTCGCGCAACACACTGATATTCCGTGGATTACTGTGCTCTACATTTCTCTACCATCCCTCGCTCGCCTATTTGGAAGCCAGCAATAGTCGTCGCGGCAGGTTGGCTTGAGATATGTTACGTTTGGTTACGGCACATTTCGTTTGGTTAGGACAGGATAGCTTTGACTTTTCTGCCGTACAGAGCGATTCTATGGATTTCTGCGCACTACTCCCCTCTATTATGTTCCGCTTGGCCGTGGGGAGTCCGGCAATAGTGGTCGTTTGGTTTAGTTTGTCTACGTTTGGCTATGTTACGTTTGGTTAGGATAGGAAGGGATAGCTCTGACTTTTTGGTATACACAGTTACACAGTGGATTTCTGCTATCTAATGCGCTCTATTGCGTTCAGATTGGCTCTGCGATTGCCAGCAATAGTGATCTCGGAGCGATACGTTCAGATACGCTATGTTCGTCTAGGTCAGGTTAGCTCGGGTTGGATTAGGATATCTTCGAGTTTCTGCTATACACTGCGATTCTATGGAATTCTGCGCCATAGCCTCCTCTACTGTGACCCTTTTGACTCCGGGAAGGCAAGCAATAGAGGTCGCGGCACGTTAGGTTGGGTTAGATTACGTTCGGACAGGCAAA
>NW_016909227.1:2869-36299 GCF_001483705.2 Eufriesea mexicana | reverse complement strand
TATACACAGTTACACAGTGGATTTCTGCTATCTAATGCGCTCTATTGCGTTCAGATTGGCTCTGCGATTGCCAGCAATAGTGATCTCGGAGCGATACGTTCAGATACGCTATGTTCGTCTAGGTCAGGTTAGCTCGGGTTGGATTAGGATATCTTCGAGTTTCTGCTATACACTGCGATTCTATGGAATTCTGCGCCATAGCCTCCTCTACTGTGACCCTTTTGACTCCGGGAAGGCAAGCAATAGAGGTCGCGGCACGTTAGGTTGGGTTAGATTACGTTCGGACAGGCAAATCTTGGTTAGGTTAGGCTGCGATAGCTTTGATATTTGCGCTCAACTTTGCTGTTATATGGACTACTGTGCTCTACCATATTCTGCTCGTTCCTGGGGTCGCGAGGAATAGTGGTCGTGACGAACAAGGTTGAGATAGGTTACGTTCGGTTTGCCTAGGTTAGGTCAAGTTTGTTTCGGTTATCTTCGACTCTTGTCCTATACACTGCTATTCGGTGGATTTCTGAGCCTAAATGTGCTCTAGTATGCTCTGCTTGGCTCTGGAGAGGCAAGTAATTGTGGTAGATGCACGTTATATTGAGTTAGTCTACGCTTGGCTAGGTTTCGTTGGTTTGGATGAATTTCGGGTAGGTTTGACTTTTCTGCTTTACAAATGCGATTCATTGCATTTCGCCGCTCTACGCTCCTCTAATGCGTTCTGCATCGCTGTGTGGTGGCCAGCGTTAGTGGTCGCGGCACGTTAATCTGTGATATGTTACGTTTGGTTATGCTACGATTGGATATGTTAAGTTTGGACATCTTTGACTTTTGTGCTGTACACTGCATTGCGGTGGACTTCTGTGCCCCACTGTGCTCTAGTATACTCTGCTTGCCTCGAGAGAGGCCTGTAATGGTGGTCTCTTAGCGTTAGGTTGGGATAGGCTACGTTTGCTATGTTAAGTTATGTTTGGTTAATTCAGGGTTACTGCGACTTTTCTGCAATATACTGCTCTTCCATCGACATCTGCGCTATAATCTCTTCTATTATGCTCCGCTGGGTACTATGGAGGCCAGCAATACTGGTCGCAGCACGCTAGCTTGAAGAAGGCTGCGTTCGGCTATGTTTAATTTGGATGTGTTAGGTTAGGGTACCTTTGGCTTTTGTGCCATACACTGCGGTCCTATGGATTTCTGCGATCTAGCCTCCTCTAGTATGTACTGTTTGACTCCGTGGAGGCCAGCAACACAGGTCGCGGTATATTAAGTTATGCTACCTTACGCCAGGTTATGTTAAGATTGGTTAGGTTAGGAGGGGGTTGCTATGGCTCTTGTGCCATACACTGCTATTCGGTGGATTTCTGTGCTCTAGGTTGCTCTACTATGCTTTTCTTGTCTCTGGGAAAGACAGCAATACTGGTCTATGCACGTTAGGATGAGCTGTGTTACGTTCGGTTAGGTTAGGTTTCTTTGGGTTAGACTATGATTCCATTGACTTTTCCGCTCTACACTGCTATGCGGTGGATTTCTGAGCTCTACTGCGCCCTAGTACGTTCTGCTTGTCTCTGTGGAAGCCAGCAGTAGTTGTCTGGCGTCGAAAGGTTGAGTTATGCCACGTTTGGTTGTGTTATGTTTGGTGAGGTTAGGATAGGGTACCTTACCCTTCTGTGCTACACACTGCTATACTCCGATATCTGCGTTCTGCTGAGTACTAATATTATCTGCTTGACTCCGTGGTGGACAGTATTGATTGGCTCGGCACGTTGGGTTGATATGTTTTACGTTTCGTTATGGTATGCTTGGAAAGTTTGGTTAGGATAGGTCTGTCTTTCGTGCTATACACTGTTATTCGGTGGATTTCTGCAATCTACTTTGCTCTAGTATGTTCTGCTTGGCTATCGAGACGCTAGCAATAGTGGTCTCGGCAGGTCACGTTAAGATACGATACGTTTCGTTAGGCTAAGTTACGTTGGGATATGTCAGTGTTGGTGTGTCTTTTGTGTTGAACAAATCTATTCTATGAGTTCTTACGCTGCACGATGCTCCTTCATATTCAGAATGTCACTGTGGACTCCATCAATTGTGGTCCAGGTACGTTACGTTGAGCCACGTCACTTTCTGCATGTCAGGTTAGGATAGCTATGGCATGCATAGCTTTGGCCTTTGTGATGTACACCGCTCTTCGGCCGAATTCTGCTATCTACATTGCTCTTGTATATTCCGTTTGTCTCTGGGGAGACATCAAACAGTTGTCTCGCCACGTCAGCCTGAGCTATATTAGGTTTGGTTATGTTAGGTTTGTTTGGGTTAAGTAAGGGTATCCTCGACTTCTCTAATATGCACCGCTAATCTATCGATTTCTGCGACCGGTCCTCCTCTAATATTTTCTCCATGTCTCTTCGGACGCCTGCAGTAATGGCCGCGGCACATTATGCTGAGCTCTGTTACGTTCGTTATGTTTAGGCTATTTCGGGTTAGGCTAGGGTAGCCTTCAGTTTTCCGCCATGCACTGCTATTCTGTGTGTTTCTGCGCACTGCTCTTCGCTAATATGTTCCTCTTGGGCCCAGTGAGGCCAGTAACACTGGCCGCGGCACGTGAGGTTTAGATAGACTACGTTTGCTTATGTTGGATTTCTTCGCGTTAGGGCAGGATAGCTTTGACTTTTGTGCTGCACACAGATATCCTATGGATATCTGCGCTCCCCTGTGCTCTACAATATTCTTCATGGCTTTGTGGACGCCAGAAATGGTGGTCGCGGCACGTTGGGTTGAGTTGCGTTACGTTCGCTTAGGTTACGTAAGGACAGATTTGGCTGGTGTATCTTTAACATTTACACTACACGCTGCTGTTCTGCCGATATCTGCGCTGTGCATTGCTCTAGCATATTTTGCTCCTCTCTGTGAAGGCCAGAAACGGCGGTCTCCTCACGGTAGAACGTGTTAGGTTACGTTTCGTTAGGTTAGGCCAGTTAGGGTTTCGTTGGGATAGCTATAACTTTTCTGCATTACACTGCTCCTCAGTGGGTTTCAGCACACACCTCTCCTCTAATATGTTCTGCTTGGCACCGATGAGTCCAGAAATACTGGCCGCGGAACATTGGGTTTAGTTAGGTTTCCTTTTAGCTAGGTTCGGTTAGGTTGTGAAGGTCAGGATAGCTCTGACTTTTGTCCTTTACATTGCTATTCTATGGATATCTTCGTTCTACTCTCCTCTAGAATGTTCTGCTACGCACTGGTGACGCCAGGAATTGTGGTCGCGGCGCGTCATATTAGGCTACGTTGCGCTTGGCTATGTTAGGCTGGTATAGGTTTGGATAGTATAGCTTTGACTTTTGAAATTTACACTGCTATTCCAAGGATTTGTGCACACTACTCTCCTCTAATATGTTCTGATTGGCTCTGGGGAGGCTAGCAATTATGATCGGTTCCCGTTATGTTTTGATATGTCACGCTTGGCTGTGTTACGTGAGGTTGTGTTTGGTTAGGATAGCGTTGACTTTTGTGCGTCAGACAGCTATTCCGTGGATTTCTGCGCAATGATCTCATCTAATACGTTGTCAATGTCTATGGGGAGGCCATGAAGTGTGGTCGTCTTTCGTTTGCTAGATTAGGATTCGTTTGTTCTGGATAGGTTAGTTTGCGTTTTGTTAGGGTGGCTTTGACTCTTCTGCTGTACCCTATTATTCTATAGATTTGTGCGCCCTTCAGTCCTCTAATATGTTCTGCTCGACTTTGGGGAAGCAAGAAACAGTGGTCGCTGTAGGTTAGGTCGTGTTATGTTACGTTCGGTTACGTCAGGCTGGGCTTTGTTTGGTTGTGCTAGCTCCGACTTTCGTGCTATACACTGTTATACGGTGGACTTCTGTGATCTATAGCGCTCTAATACATTCTGCTTGCCTCTTGGGAAGCCAGGCGCAGAGGTCGCCTTAAGTAACGTTGAGCTACGCTACGTTTAGTTGGGTCAGTTAAGGACTGGTTAGGTTAGGGCATCTGCGGCTTTTGTACTGTACACAGCAATGCGTTGGACTTCTGCGCTCTGCTGTGCTGTATTTTGTTCTACGCGGGGCTGAGGATGCCAGCAGTAGCTGCCAGGGCACGTTAGGTTGTGTTACGCAACGTTTGTTTGAGTTGCGTTTAGTGCGGTTAGGACCGGATAATTTAGGCATTTGTGCTATACACTGCTATCCGCGAATTTCTCCGCTCCACTGCGTTCTTATATTCTCTGCTTGGCTCCGCGGAGGCCAGCAATTATGATCTCCGCAAATTAGGTTGTGTTATATTGCGTTTGGTTATGTTAGGTTTTATTAAGGTCGGTCAGGTTATCTTTGACATTCGTGCCATAGACTGCTATTCGGAGTATTCCTGCCCTGTACTGTGCTCTAATAAATTATGCTTGACCCTCGGAA
This sequence comes from Eufriesea mexicana, assembly GCF_001483705.2. Lineage (NCBI taxonomy): Eukaryota > Metazoa > Arthropoda > Insecta > Hymenoptera > Apidae > Eufriesea > Eufriesea mexicana. Next base: position 31,905 of record NW_016909227.1, on the reverse strand, counting down.
TGACAGCAATATCGCCCTCGACAAGTTTGGTTGCGTTAGGTTACGTTTGCATAGCTTATGTTGGGTTAAGTACGGTAACGGTAGCTCTGACTTTCTCGCTGTACACTGTTGTACGCTGTATTTCTGCGATCTACTGTGCTTTACGTCATGATGTCTTTGACTTTTGTGCTTAACATTGCTGTTCGGTTGATTTCTGCTCTCCACTGTGCTCTGGAATGCCCTGATTGGGCCTGGGGATGCCAGCAGTTGAGGTCTCGGCACGTTAGGTTGACTTAGGCTTCGTTCGGCTAGGATAAGTTCTGTCAGGTTAAGTTAGGATGCCTTGGACCTGTTTGCCTTGTACTTCATTGCGGCGGATTTCTGAAATCTCCTCTGCATAGTATATTCGGTTCTGTTCTTCGGAGGTCAGCAATACTGTTCTAGGCAAGTTAGCTTGCGTTAGGTTACGTTCGTTTGTGTTATGTCTGGTTGGGTTAGGGCCGGACAGCTTTTTCTTTATAGCTGTACACTGCTATTGGATAGATTTCTTCGCTCTACTGTGATCTAATATACCCTTCTTAGCTATGGGAATTCCAGAAATTGTGGCCGCGGCTCGTTATGCTGTGTTGTGTCACTTCCGATTGCGTTAGGTTTGTCTGGGTAATGTTGGGATAACTTTGAATTTGGTACGGTACACTGCAGTTCCATGAGCTTCTGCGTTCTACTCTCTTCTAATATATCCTGCGTGGTGAACGGGACGCCAGCAATCGTGGGCTAGGCACGGTAGGTTGGGATCGGTTACGTTTGGTTGGGGTCGGTGGAGAAAGGTTAGGTTAGGGTATTTGATGGTTTTCTGCATTACACATCAATGCGGCGGATTTCTGCGCTCTACTGTGCTCTAGCATATTATGCTATGCTCTGGGTGGTCAGCAATAGTGGTGTAGGCACGTTAGGTTGGGTTAGGGTACGTTTGGTTATGTTAGGAGAGGATAACTTAGACTTTTGTGCTGCGCACTGCTATCCTGTGGGCTTCTGCTCTCCACATTGCTCTGTTATACTATGCTCGACTATGGGGTGTCCAGGATGAATGCTCCTGGCTCGGCAGGTTGAGTTATGTTTCGTTTGGTTGTGCTGGGTTGGGCTTGATTTGGCTATGATGGTTTTGTTCATTGCCGTATACACAGCTATTCGTTGGATTTCAGTGCCCTACAGTGATCAGGTATGCTCTACTTGGCTCTGGGGAGGTCAGCAATAGTGGAAGCGTCACGTTAGTTTGCGATATGTTACTTTTGGTTATGTTAGGATTGGTCAGGATCGGAGAGGATAGCTTTGGCTATTGTGCTATAAAATGATATTCGGTTGATTTCCGGGCTCTACTGTTCACCAGTATGTCCTGCTTGGCACTGTGGAGGCCGGCAATATCGTTCACGTCTCCTAGGGTGTAGCTTTTCTACACTTGATTAGGTTAGGTTGGTTCAGGTTAAGCTGGGACGTATTCAACTTCTGCGCTATACACTCCTATATGGTGGGTTTCTGTGCTCTGATGAGATATATTATGCTCTGCCTTGCTCTCGGGAGGACAGAAGCCTTAGCCGCGGCGCGATATGTTCGGCTGGAATACGTTTGGGCTGGTCAGCTTTGCTTGGGTTAGGAGACGATACCTTTGACTCTTTTGTTGTATAATGAATTGCTGTGGATTTTTGCGTTCTTCTGTGCTCCAGTATGTTTATCTTGTCTCTGGGAGGGCAAGCGATAGTGGTATCGGCACGCTACGTTGAGTTAGGCTACGTTCGGTTAGGTTAGATTTGGTCAGGTTTGGTCGGGATATCTTTGACTTTTGTTATACACTGCTTTTCTGTGGATTAATACCCGCTACATTGCTCTACTGTGCTCTGTTCGGCTCTGTGGATGCCAGAAATAGTGTTCCCGGGGCGTTAGTTTTGTTTATGCTACGCTTGGCTATGTTATGATTGGCCTGGTTAGGAGGGGATACCATTAACTTTTGTGCTATATACTGCTACTCGTTGCACTTCTTCGTTATAATGTGTACTAAAATAATCTGGTTGACTCTGGGTAGGCCAGCAATAGTGCGCTCGGCACGTTTGGTTGAGTTATGTTACGTTTGGTCGGGATAGGTTGGCATAGTGTAAGGAAGGATATCGTTGACTTTTGTGCCATGCACTGCTATTCGGTGGATTTCTGCGCTCTTGCCTGCTCCAATATGCTTTGCTTGGCTCTGAGGAAGCCAGCAATTGTGGATTCGGAACGTTAGGTTAAGCGAGATTACGTTTTGGTTGTGTTAGGTTTGGTTGCGTTAGTTAAGCATTGCTTTGACTTTCGTGGTACACACTGCGATTCTTTGGATTTATGCGCTCCGCTGTGCTCTAATAATGTCAGCTTGCTATGCTCTGGGTGGTCAGCAATAGTGGTGTAGGCACGTTAGGTTGGGTTAGGGTACGTTTGGTTATGTTAGGAGAGGATAACTTAGACTTTTGTGCTGCGCACTGCTATCCTGTGGGCTTCTGCTCTCCACATTGCTCTGTTATACTATGCTCGACTATGGGGTGTCCAGGATGAATGCTCCTGGCTCGGCAGGTTGAGTTATGTTTCGTTTGGTTGTGCTGGGTTGGGCTTGATTTGGCTATGATGGTTTTGTTCATTGCCGTATACACAGCTATTCGTTGGATTTCAGTGCCCTACAGTGATCAGGTATGCTCTACTTGGCTCTGGGGAGGTCAGCAATAGTGGAAGCGTCACGTTAGTTTGCGATATGTTACTTTTGGTTATGTTAGGATTGGTCAGGATCGGAGAGGATAGCTTTGGCTATTGTGCTATAAAATGATATTCGGTTGATTTCCGGGCTCTACTGTTCACCAGTATGTCCTGCTTGGCACTGTGGAGGCCGGCAATATCGTTCACGTCTCCTAGGGTGTAGCTTTTCTACACTTGATTAGGTTAGGTTGGTTCAGGTTAAGCTGGGACGTATTCAACTTCTGCGCTATACACTCCTATATGGTGGGTTTCTGTGCTCTGATGAGATATATTATGCTCTGCCTTGCTCTCGGGAGGACAGAAGCCTTAGCCGCGGCGCGATATGTTCGGCTGGAATACGTTTGGGCTGGTCAGCTTTGCTTGGGTTAGGAGACGATACCTTTGACTCTTTTGTTGTATAATGAATTGCTGTGGATTTTTGCGTTCTTCTGTGCTCCAGTATGTTTATCTTGTCTCTGGGAGGGCAAGCGATAGTGGTATCGGCACGCTACGTTGAGTTAGGCTACGTTCGGTTAGGTTAGATTTGGTCAGGTTTGGTCGGGATATCTTTGACTTTTGTTATACACTGCTTTTCTGTGGATTAATACCCGCTACATTGCTCTACTGTGCTCTGTTCGGCTCTGTGGATGCCAGAAATAGTGTTCCCGGGGCGTTAGTTTTGTTTATGCTACGCTTGGCTATGTTATGATTGGCCTGGTTAGGAGGGGATACCATTAACTTTTGTGCTATATACTGCTACTCGTTGCACTTCTTCGTTATAATGTGTACTAAAATAATCTGGTTGACTCTGGGTAGGCCAGCAATAGTGCGCTCGGCACGTTTGGTTGAGTTATGTTACGTTTGGTCGGGATAGGTTGGCATAGTGTAAGGAAGGATATCGTTGACTTTTGTGCCATGCACTGCTATTCGGTGGATTTCTGCGCTCTTGCCTGCTCCAATATGCTTTGCTTGGCTCTGAGGAAGCCAGCAATTGTGGATTCGGAACGTTAGGTTAAGCGAGATTACGTTTTGGTTGTGTTAGGTTTGGTTGCGTTAGTTAAGCATTGCTTTGACTTTCGTGGTACACACTGCGATTCTTTGGATTTATGCGCTCCGCTGTGCTCTAATAATGTCAGCTCGTCCCTGGGGAGGCCAGTAACAGTGGTCTCGCCTCGTTAGTTTTATTTAGGCTGCGTTTGGTTATGTTACATTTTGTTACGGTAGCAGGAGATAGCATTTACATTTATGCTATGTAAAGTTGTTCGGTGATATTCTTCGCTATACTGTACTCTAATAAGTTCTGCTCAACTCGGGTAAAGACGGCAATAGTGGTCCTGGCACGGTAGCTTGTGTTAGACTATGTTTCGTTCGTTTCGGTTTGTTTGGGGTGGGTCCGGACAGCTTTGACTTCTGCCCTGTACACTGTAATGCGGTGCACTTCTGCGATCTACTGTGCTTTAGTATGTTCTGCTTGGCTCTGGGGATGCCAGTAAAAGTGGTCTTGGCACATTAGGTTCAGAGAGGATCCGTTTGGAAATGTAATGTTTGCTTCGGTTAGGTTTGGATAGCTTCGACTTTTTCCATGTACACTGCTATTCTATGGATCTCAGCGTCCTGCTCCCCTCTAATACTCTCTGCTTGGCTCTTAGGTGGCCGGCAATACTGGTCGCGCCAGGTTAGTATGGGCTATGCTACGTTTGAATTGGTTATGTTGGTTTCGGTTAGGTTTGCGTAGCTTCGATTTTCGCGGTATACAAGGATATTCGGTGGATTTCTGCGTTCTACTGTGATCTAATATATTCTACTAGACTCTGAGGAGGCCAGCAATGAAGGTCTCGTCTCGTTAGGTTTAGATATTCTACGTTTGATTGTGTTAGACTTTGTCAGGTTATGTTAGGATATCTTTGACTTTTGTCATATACACTGCTATTTGGTGGCTTTCTGGGTTCTACTGTGGTCTAGTGTATTCTGCTTGGCTCTGGGGAGGCCAGCAATAGTTGCCCCGGTACGTAAGCTTAAGTTATGTTGCGTTTGGCTGTATTATATTTGGAGAGGTTAGGAGAGGATAGCTTGGCCTTTTGTGCTTCGCACTGTAATTCGGTCGATTTCTACAACCTACGTTGCCCTACTGTAAACTGCTCGACTCTGGGGAGTCCAGTAATAGTGGTCTCGTGCCGTTGTGTTTAGTCAGGCTACGTTTGGCTACGTTACCTTTGCCTTGGTTAGGTTTGGATGGATACGACTTTCGCGGTACACACTCATATCCGGTTTATTTCGCCGCTCTACATTGCTCTAGTATGTTCAGCTTGGCACATGGAAGGCCGGCAATGATGTTCTCGGCATGATATGTGGAGGCAGGTTACGTTCGGCTATGTTAGGTTATGATACGTATGGTTAGGATTGCTCCTACTTTTGTGCTATGCACAGCAAGGTGGATTTCTGCGGACAACTATGCTCTAGTATGTCCTACTTGTCTCTGAGAAGGGCAGCAGTAATGGTATCCGCACTATGGGTTGGGTGAGATTACGCTTGGTTATGTTAGGTTTGGTTAGGATAGGATAGGGTAGCTACGACCTTCATGGCATACAGGGATCTTCGGTGGGCTTCTGCGATCTACATTGTTCTAATATGCTCTGCTTGGCTCTGCGGAGGCCAGCAGTGGCGGTCTCGGCACGTCCGGTTGTGCTATGTTACGTTCGGTTAGGTTACGTTCGCATGGGTTAGGTTTGGATAGCTTTGACTTACGTAGTGTACACTGCAGTTCGGTGGATTTCTGCACTCTTCTGTATTCTGGCATATTCTGCTTGGCTCCGTGGAGGCAAGTAATAGCGGTCTCAGCACGTTATTTTGAATTAGACTACGTATGGTTACGTTACGCTTGGTTAAGTTAGAAAGGGATTGCTTTGACTTTTGCCCTATACACCGCCACTCGATGGATTTCTGCTCTCTACATTGCTCTAATATACTCTGCCTGAAACTGGGGAGGCCAGCAATACTACTCACGGCACTTTATGTGGTGTTAGTCTACGTTCGGTTAGGTTAAGTTTGGACATGTCGGGTTAGGGTACCATTCACTCCTGCGTTATACACTGCAATGCTGATGGCTACAGCGTTCTGCTCTGCTCTATTATATTCTGCTTGTCTCTGGGGGGCTAGTAACAGTTATCTCGGCACGTTTGGTTGACAGAAGCTTCTTTCGGTTACGTTACGTATGGTTACGTTGCGATAGGGAAACTTCGATTATTGCGCTATGCACTGCGATTGGATGGACCCCTGAGCTCTGTTCTCCTTTAGTATGTTCTACTTGGCTGTGGCGACGTTAGCAACAGTGGCCTCGGCTCGTCAGGGTGTGTTAGGATTCGCTTGGTTAAGTTACGTTATGTCAGGTTAGGACACGATTGCTTTGACTTTTGCGCTGTACACTGCTATACACTTGATTTCTATGCTCTACTGTGCTCGAATATGCTCTGCTTCGCTCTGCGGAGGCCAGCAAGTGTGGTCCCTGCACGCTAGGCTGGGTTACATCGCGTTTGTTTATGTTACGTTTGTTAGGTTAGGACAGATAATCTTAGACACTTGTACTATACGCTGCTATTCGGGGAAATTCTGCACTCTTCTGTCCTATAACATTCAGCCCGGCTCTGTGAGGGCCAGCTTTATTTGTCTCGTCTCGCCATATTGGGTTAGACTACGTTTAGGTAGGTTAGGTTATGTCTAGTTAGTTTAGGGTATCTTTCACTTTTGTGCTGTGCACTTCAAAGCGACGGATTTCTCTGCTCCACTGTGCTCTAGTATATTCTGCTTGGCCCTGCGGAGGCCAGCAATGGTGGTATGGACAGGTTATATTGAGTTAGGCTACGTTTCGCCAGGTTAGGTTGGGAAAGCTCGGTTAGGGTTTCATTGACTTCTGTGGCATGCAACGCCATCCGGTGGATTTTTGCGCTATATATTGGTCTACTCTACTCTGCTTGGCTCTGTGCAGGCGAGCAATGTCGGTCGTGGCAAGTTTGTATAGGTTAGGCTACGTTTGGTTAAGTTAGGTTAGCCTATGTTTGGTCTGGGTGGCTTTGACTTCCGTGCTCCACACTGTTATTCGGTATATTCCTGTGATCTACTGTGCACTACTACATTCTGCTTGGCAATGCGGTGGCAAGTGGCAGTGGTCGCTACACGTTATGTTGCGTTATGCTACGTTTGGTTAGGTTTGGTTTGGTCAGGTTGTGCATGGTTGCCTACGGCTTTTGTGCAATTCACTGCATTGCGGTGGATTTCTGCGCTATACTGTGCTTTTCAGCCTTCTCCTACTCTCAGTGGAGGCTAGCAACTCTGGTCTCGTCAAGTTAGGTTGTGCTATGTTACGTTCGGACCTGCTGCGCTTAGCTGGGTCAGGATAGGCTACATTGACTTCTGCGCTTTACACTGCTATTCGGTGGATTTCTGTGATATACTGTGCTCCGCTACATTCTGCTTTGCTCCGGGGAGGCCAGGAGTAGTCGTTGCGGCACGTCTTGGTGGGTTATGCTGCGTTCGGTAAGGTTAAATTATGTCAGGTTAGTTTAGAGTATCTACGTCTTTTGTGCTATTCACTGCAATGCGACGGATTTCTGCGCTCTACTGTGCTCTAGTACATTATGCTTCTCCCTGTGAAGCCCAGCAGTAGCTGTCTCGTCGTGTTAGGTGGCGTTTAGCTACGTCTGTATGTGTTACGTTTGGCTTGATTGTGATATGCTACTTTGACTTTTGAGCTTTTCACTGCTGTTCGGTGGATTTTTGCGCTCTAATGTGCTCTAATATGGCCTGCTTGGCCCTGCGCAGGCCAAAAATGATGGTCTCGTCACGTCATGCTTAGGTACGCTACGTTTGTGTAGGTTAGGTAAGGTAAGGTTAGGCCAGGGTATGTCTGACTATTGTGCTGTTCACAGCAGTGCGGTGGGTTTCTGCGCACTACAATGCTCTAATGCAGTCTGATTGTCTTTGTGGTGGCCGGCAACGGTGGTCTCGTCATGTTAAGATGGTTTATGGTACCCTTTGCTGCATCAGGTTAGGTTAAGCACGGAACAGTTAACTTAGACTTTCGTGCTATACGCCGCTATTCGAAGAACTCCTGCGCCGATCTGTGCTCTACCATATTATGCTTAGCCCAGGGAAAGCCACCAATAGCTGCCGCGGCACGTTACGTTGCGGTAGGCTGCGTTTGGTTAGGTTATGTTAGCTTGAGTCAGGTATGGATTGTTATGACTTATGTGCTATACACTGCGACTCTATGGACTTCTGCGCTGTGCTGTCACCCTGGGGATGCCAGCAATATAGGTTCAGTGTGCGTTAGGTTCAGTCATGATACGTTTGTTTATGTTAAGTGTTGGCGTATTAGGATAGGATAGCCTTGAGTTTTGTGCTATACAATGCTACTCGGTGGATTTCAGGTCTCTAGTGTGCTGTACTGTGCTTCGATTGGCTATGGGGTGACCAGCAATAGCAGTCTCTGCAAGTTAGGCTGAGATAGTTTACGTTTGGCTAGAATAGGCTAGGTTGACCTCGGCCAAGCGACTTAGACTTTCGTTCTATACACCGCCATTCGGAGTATTCCTGCGCTGTACCATGCTCTACTAAATTATGCTTAGCCCTCGAAATGCCAGCAATGTTGTTCTCTGCTCGTTAGGCTGAGTTACGTTACGTTTGGTTAGCGTAGGTTGTGTTAAGTTCGGTCACGGTAGCTTCGACATTCGTGCTATACACTGTTATGCGTTGTATTCCTGTGACCTACTGTGATCTACCATATTCTGCTTGGCTACGGGGAGGAAAGGAGCAGTGGTCGCTGCAAGTTCTTTTGCGATATGCTACGTTCTGATAGGCTTGGTTAGGTCAGGTTATGCTGGGTGTCTACGGCTATTGTGCTGCACAATGCAAACCGGTGGATTTCAGCGCTACGCTGTGCTCTAGAAAATTCTGCTGGTCTCTGTGCAGTAGGGGTCCCGTCGTGCTATGTTGTGTTAGGCTCCGTTTTGTTTTGTTACGTTTTGCTGGGTTAGGACTCGCTACTTTGACTTTTGTGCTATACACTGCCATTCGGAGTATTTCTGCGCTCTAATGAGCTCTATTATGCTCTGGTTCGCACTACGAAGACCATCAGTAGCGGTCGCGCCACGTTATGCTGCGTTACACTACGTTTGGTTAGGTTAGGTTTGGTCTGGTTAGGTTAGGATACACTCGGCTTTTGTACTCTACACAGCTATTCAGAAGATTTCTGCGCTCTAATGAGCTCTAACATTCTCTGCTTGTCTCTACGAAGGCCACCATTAGTGTCCGCCGCACCATATGTTGAGTTATGCTACGTTTGGTTAAGTTTGGTTAGGTTGTGTTTCGTCAGGAAAGCTTTGATTTTCGTGCTATGCCCTGTTATTCCGTGGATTTCTTTGGTGTTATGTGGTCTACTACATTCTGCTAGGCTATGGAGAGGCCAGAGCAATTGCAGCGGCACGTTGCGTTGAGACGCGCTACGTTTGCTTAGGTTAGGTTTGGTAATGATATCCTTGACTTCTGTGCTATTCACTGCTTTTCGGCAGAATTCTGCGATCTGCTGTGCTCCAAAATGCACCGCTTGTCATTGATGATGCCAGCAATTGTGGTCTCGGCGCGTTAGGCTGAGTTAGGCTTCGTTTGACTAGGTTAGGTTATGTCAGGGTAGGTTAGGGTATCATTGACTTCTGTGCTGTACACTGAAGTGCTGTCGATTTGTGCGCTCTACTGTGCTCTAGTATGTTCTGCTTGGATATGTGTAGGCCAGGAAGAGTGGTATCGCCAAATCAGGTTAGGATACGCTACGTTTGGTTAGGTTACATCAGCAATGGCTAAGTTTGGATAGTCTCGAATTTTCTGCTATACACTGCGATCCAATGGAATTCTGCGCTCTGCTAACTTGTATTATGCTCTGCTTGGCGCATTTGAGACCAGCAATACTGGTCGCGGCACGTTAGGTTGAGTTAGATTACGTTTGGTCGTGTTAGGATACTTTGGGTAAGATAAGTATATCTTTGACTTCTATGCCCAACACAACTATCCAATCGACTTCTGGTCTCTACTGTGCTCTATCGCATCCTGATTTTCGGTGCGGAGGCCAGGAATAGTGGTGTCGGCAAGTTAGGCTCTGTTAGTCAACGTTTGGTTAGGCTACGTTAGTTTGTGTTAGGTATTGATAACTTGGACTCTCGTGGCTTGCACTGTTATTCTGTAGATTCCTGCGCTCTGCTGTGCTCTGCTCGGCAATGGGAAGGCCAGCATTAGCAGTTGCGGCTCCTTAGGTTGCGTTATGATACGTTTGTTTATGTTACGATTGAATAGGTATGTATAGGATAGCTTCGAATTTTCTGCTGTACACTGAGATTCCATGGATTTATGTGTTCTAATCCCCCTTGATATGTTAAGGTTGGTTCTGGGGGCTAGCATAAGTGGTCTAGGCACGTTTGGTGTTAATAGGTTACGTTTGGTTATGCCACGTTTTGATAATATAGGACAGGGAACTTTGACTTTTGTGCTATGCTGTGCGATTCTATGGGTTCCTGTTATCGACACTCCTCTAATATGTTCTGCTTGGCTCTGCGGTGCTCAGCAATACCGGTCGCGGCACGCTAGGTTGAGTTATATTCCGTTTGGTTAGGTAAGATTCTGTCGGGTAGGCTAGAATAGCCCTGATTTTTGTGATGTGGACTGCTAGTCGGTTGATTTCTGCGCTCTGTTCTGCTCTAGTAAGCTCTGCTTGTCTCGGAGGTGGACAGCAGTGGTTGTCTCGGCGCGCTAGGTTGATTTAAGCTATGCATAGCTAGGTAATATTGGTTTGGTTCAGGCATGCATAGCTTTAACTTTCGTGGTACACACTGCCATTGGGTGGATTCGGTCGCTCTACTGTGCTATGATATATTCTCCTTGGCAGGGAGAAGGCCAGGAATGGCGGGCTCGGCTCTTAAGTTTTAGTTACACTACGTTTGGTTAGGTTATGCTAGGTCAGGCGATACCAGGTTATCCTTGACATTTGCGCTATTCTCTGGTCCCTGGAGGCTTTCTGCGCTCTGCAGTGCAATATTATACTCTTCCTGGCTCTGTGGAATCCAGCAATAGTTCCAGTTACGTTAGGATAGGTTTCGCTGCATTCGGTTATATCACGTTTGGACAGATTAGGATAGGATATTTGCGACTTTTGTGCTGTACACACCTGTTACGCGTAACTCTACGCTCTACTATGCTCGACTATACCCTGCTTGACTCTGGGGTGGCCAGCAACAGTGATCGCTGCGCGTTACGTTTTGTTTGGCAACGCTTGGTTAGGTTATGTTAGTTTGAGTTAGCTCTGGATAGCTTCGACCTTCGCGGTATACACTGTTACTCGGTGGATTTCAGCGATCTACAATGCTCTGCTCGACACCGGGATGGCCAGCAATAGCAGTCGCGGTTCATTAGGTTGTGTTATGTTACGTTTGTGTATGTTACGGTTGGTTTGGTTTGTGAAGGATAGCTTTGACTTTTGTGCTGTCCACTATTGTTCGGTGGACTTCAGAGTTCTACATAGCTCTACTATACTCTGCTCGACTCCGTGGAGGACAGCAGTAGCAGCTTCGCCACGTTAGGTTGAGTTATGCTGCGTTAGGCTACGGTGTTATAGTTTGGGTTAGGACTACATAGCTACGACTTTTGCGCTATACGCTGCTATCCGGCGGACATCTGCACTCTACTGTGATCTAATATATTCAGCTTGGTTCCGGAAGGGTCAGAAATATTGGTATCTGCACATTATGCTGAGTTACGCTACGTTCAGTTAGGTTAGATTACGTCAGGTTAGGTTAGGGTATCTTTTACTTTTGCGCTTTTCACTGCGAGGCGGAGAATTTCTGAGCCCTACTTTGCTCTAGTATATTTCGGCTGTCTCTGTGGAAATCGGCAATTGTGGTCTAGGCACGTTATGTTGGGATAGGCTACGTTTGGCTGCTTTGCGCTTGGTTAAGTTAGCCCAGGGTAGCTATGGCTATTGTGCTACACACTTCCTTTCGGTGGATTTCTACGGTCTACACTGCCGTATCCAATCTCTGCTTGACTATGGGGTGGCCAGAAGTAGCGGCATCGTGAAATTGAGTTGAGTCAGGCTACGGTTGGTTAGGCTACGGTAGTTTGTGTTAGGTTAGACTCTCGTGGTACCCACATTTATTCTCTGGACTTCTTCGCACTGCTGCGCTCTACTGTAATCTGCCTTGCTGTGTGATGTCCAGCAATAGTGGTGACGGTTATGCACGTTGAGTTCGGCTTCGTCTGGTTAGGTTAAATTTGCTTGGCTTATGTTTGGATAGCTATGACATTTCTGCTATACAGTGCGGTTCTGTGGATTTCTCCCTTCGACACTCCCCTAATACGTTCTGCTCGGCACTGAGGAGGACAGCAATAATGGTCTCGTCACGTTAGCTTTATTTGTACACGTTTTTTAAATATAGGTTTGGTCAGGTGTGGTTAGGATATCTTTGACGTTTTTGCTATTCGCTGCCCTTCTATGGCTTTCTGTGCTCGGCTGTGCTCTGATGTCTTCTGGTTGGCTCTGTGCAAGCCAGCATTAGAGGTCTGGACTTCTTAGGTTTAACTATTCTACGTTTGGTTATGTCCGATTATGTAAAATTTGGTTAGGGTATCTCTGACTTTTTTGCTATAAACTGCTATTCTGTATATTCCAGCGATCGAATGTGTTCTAGTACATTCTGCTTGCGTTTGTGGATGACAGCAATAGTGGTCCCGGCACGTTAGCTTGAGCAAGTTTACGTTTCGTTAAGTTCGGTTAGGAAGGCTCGATTAGAATTTCCTAGACATTTGTGCTATAAACTGCTATTTGGTGGACTCCTGCACACTACATTGCTCTACTACACTCTGCTCGACTCTGTTGAGGCAAGCAATAGTGGCCGCGGCACGTCAGGCTGTGTTATGTTACGTTTTGCTGGGATGGGTTACGCTATGTTTGGTAATGATAGCTATGTCTTTCATACTGTACACTGTTATTCGTTGCATTTCAGCGACCAGCTGTGCTCTAATACATTGTGCCTGCCTTTGTGGATGACAGCAATAGTTGTCCCGTCATGCTAGGTTGAGTTGTGTTACGTTCGCTTATTTCTCGTTTATCTAGGTTAGGATAGGCTACTTCGACTTTTCCTCCATACACAGCTATTACGTGCATCTCTGCGCTATAACGTGCTCTAGTATGCTCAGCTTGGCTCCGGGAGGCCAGCAATACTGGTCTTGACACGTTAGGTTTTGTTGGGTTACGTTTGGTTTGGTTAGGTTGGGTTAAGTTCGGTCTGGTTAACATAGACTTTCGTGCAATACACATTGCCCTTTAGGCATTGTTCTTCTACGTTTGGTTAGGTGAAGATTGGTTAGGCTTGGTTTGGATACCTTCGTCTTTCGTGCTGTACAGTGCTGTTTGGAGGCTTTCTGCGCTCTACTGTACTCAAGTATATTCTGCTTGTCTCTGGTGAGGCCGGCAGCAGTGTTCACGGCACGTTAGGTTAGGTTAGATTACGTTTCCTTATATTACGTTTGGATAGGATACGACAGAATAGAGTTGACCTTCGTGCTATAGAATGCAATTCAGTGAATTCCATCTCTCTACGTTGCTGTACTATACTCCGCTCGTCTCTGGGGAGGCCAGTAACGGTGGTCCCGGCACGTTAAGTTGAGTTAGGTTACGTTCGCTTATGCTATGTTAAGTTATGTTTGACGACGGTAGCTTTGACTTTCGTACTAGGCACTGTTATTCGGTGTATTTCTGTTATTTACTGTGCTCTACAACATTCTGCTTGCTAATGGGGAGGCCATGGACGGTGTTCGGTGCACGTTGTGTTGAGATAGGCTACGATTGGTGAGGTTAGGTTAACTGATGCTATGCTGGTATACCTACGGCTCTTATGCTACTCACTGCAATGCGGTGGATTTCTGCGCTGTAATGTGCTCTAATATAATCTGCATGGCTCCGGTAGGACAGCAAAATTGTTCTTGTCATGTTAGGTTGTGTTAGGATACGCTTGGTTATGTTAGGGTACATTAGGCCCGGTCAGGTTAACTTAGACTTCCGTGCTATACACTGCTATTCGGAGTATTGCTGCGCTGTACTGTGCTCCACTATATTATGCTTTGCTATGGGAATGCCAGCAATATAGTTATCAGCACGTTACGTTGAGTTAGGTTACGTTCGGTTAGTTTAGGGTGGGTTAAGTTCGGCAATGGTAGATTTGGCTCTCGTGCAGTACACTGATGTTCGCTGGATTTCTGAGCGCGACTGGGCTCTACTACATTCTGTTTGGCCCTGAGGAGGACAGAAATAGTGGCCGCGGCACGTTATGTTGGGGTATGCTGCGTTTGATTAGGTTAAGATTGGATTTATTAGGATAGGAGATCTTTGACTTTTGTGCTATACACAGATATTCGGCGAAATTCAGTGCTCCAGTGTGCTCTAGTATGTTCTGCCTGGCTCTAGGGTCGCCAGCAATAGTGGCATCGGCAAGTGAGATTGTGTTACGGCATGTTTGGTTATGTTACGTTTGGTGAGGTTAGGATATGATAGTTCAGACTTTGGTGCGATACAATGCTATCCGCAGGTTTCTGCGCTCTGCAGTCTTCTAATACCCTCTGCTCGGCTCTCGGGAGGCTAGGGATAGTGATCTTAGCACGTTAGGTTAAGTTAGGTTACGTTTGGTTCGGTTAGGTTAGGTCAGGTTTGGTTTGGGCACCTTCGACTCTTGTGATTCTCACTGCATTGCGACGTGTTGCTGCGCACTACTGTGCTCTAGTGCACTCTGCTTGTCTTTGTGAAGGCCAGTGTTTGTGTTCCAGCTATGTCAGGTTGAGTTGGGTTACGTCCGGTCATGTTTCGTTTGGCTATGTTAGGACAGGCTACTTTGACCATTGTGGTGTACACTGCTGTTAAGTGGATTTCTGCGCACGAACGTGCTCTAATGTGCATACCAATAGCGGACGCGGCATGGTATGTATACTCACGCTCGGTTAGGTTGGGTTATTCCAGGGTAGGTCAAGATATCTCCGAATTTTGTGCTATACAATGCTTTTCCGTGGATTTCTGCGCTATGCATTGCTGTATTATACTCTGCTCGACACTGGGGCGGACAGAAATAGCGGTCGCGGACGTTAGGTTGGTACAGGTAACGTTTTGTTAGGTAAGGTTAGGCTACGTTTGGCTAGGATATCTTTGACTATCCTCCTATACACTCTAACTCGTTTCATTTCTGTGATCTACGCTGCTCTAGTACATTCTGCTTGTTGCTGTGGATGTCAGCAATAGTTGTCTGGTCATGTTAGTTTGAGATAGGCTTCGTCTGGGTATGCTACGGTTGGCTACGTTAGGACGGGTTACATATACTTCTGTGACATTCACTGCTATTCGGTGGATCTCTGCGGTCTAATGTGCTCTAATGTGCGCTTCCTGTCTCTGGGGATGCCAGCAATATTGGTCTCGTTACGTTACGTTTAGATACACTACGTTTGGGTATTTAACGTAGGGTCAGGTTATGTCAGGATATGTTTGACATTTGTGCTATGAACTGCAATGCGGTGGATTTCCGCACACTACGGTGTTCTGGTACACTCTGCTAGTATGTGCCGGGGCCAGCAATTGCTCTCTCGCTATGTTAGGTGGAGTTAGACTACGTTTGGCTACGTCACGTTTGGCTAGATTAGTATAGGCTACTATGACCTTTGTGCTATTCACTGCTATTCAGTGGATTTCTGCGCCCTACGTTCCACTAATATACTACGCTTGGCTCTTGGGGGCAGCAATAGCGGTCTCGCCTCGTTAAGTTGTGTTATGCTACGTTTCCTTACGTAAAGTTTGCTTGGGTTAGGATAGGATTGCTTTCTCCTCGTTCCTATGCACTGCTACCCGGCGTACTTTTGAGCTCCACATTGCTCTCTTATGTACTGCTAGGCTCTGAGGGGACCTGCAACCGTGCTCTCGGAACGTTAATCTCAGTTAATGTTATGTTCCGTTTGGTTACGTTTGGTTAATTTCCGTTAGGTTTTCCCTGCCTTTCGTGTTATAAACCGCAACTTGGTCGGTTCCTGCGCTCTGCTGCGCTCTAATGTATTCTGCCGGACACAGGGAGGCCAGCAACAGTGGCCTCTGCACGTCGGGTTGAGCAATGCTGCGTTCGGTTATGTGACGATTTGACATATAACGTTAGGGTGGCTTTGACTTTAACGCCACACACTGCCATTCGGTGGATTTCTCCGTTCTACTGTGCTCCAACATGTTCTGCTTCACTCTGGGGATGCCAGCAATAGTGGTCCAGTCACGTTAAGTGGAGTTAGGTTGCGCTTGGTCTGGTTTGGTTTGGTTTTGCTTGGTTAGGATAGGATAGCTTTGACTTTTGTGCTCTTCACTTCTATTGGATGGATTTCTGCGCTTCGCTATGCTCTAATATTTTCGTCTTGGCCTTGGGGAGGCCGCAATTGCCGTCTCGGCACGTTTGGTTGTGTTATATTGAGTGTGGTTAGGCCAAGTTACCTTTAGTTCCGAGAGGATAGCTTTGCCTTTCGTGCTATGCATTGTTATTCGGGTCATTCCTGCGCTCCACTGTGCTCTACCATATTCTGCTTGACGCTGGCGAGGCCCGCAATAGTGGTCGCGGTACGTTACGTTGCGCTATGGTACGTACGGATATGTTACCTTTAGCTAGCTTAGGGAAGGGTATCCTTGACTTTTGTGCTATGCACCGCGATCCTATGGGTTTCTGCGCTCAACTTTCCACTAAAATGTTCTGCTCGCATATTAGATGGCAGCAATAGAGGTCTGGTCACGAATGGGTGAGTTATGTTACATTTGGTTGGGTTAGGATTGGGTAGCTTTCACTTTTGTGCTGTACACTGATATTCGGTAGATTTCTACGACCTAGTGTGCTCCCGTATGTCCTGCTTGGCTTAGAGGAGGGCAGCAATGGCGGTTTCGGCCCGTTTGTTTAAGTTAGGCAACGTTTGGTAATGATCTGTATGTTGGGGTTATGCATAGGGAGCTTCGACTTTTCTGATATACACTGCTTTTCTATGAATTCACGTTACGTTGAGTCGTGTTGCAACCGGCTAGGTTGGGATAGGCAAAGTTTTGTTAGGATGGCCTTAACTTTTGTGCAGCAATAGTGGTCGCGTTAAGTTAGTGTGAGTTTGGCTATGTTTGATTATGTTCTGTCGGTTTGGGTTCGGTTTGGGTAGCTTTGTCTTTTCTGGTATATGCTGCGATTCAATCGATTTCGGCGTTCTACTCTCGATCAACGTGTTCTGCTTGGCTCTGGGGAGGCGAGCAGTAGTGGTCGCGGGAGGTTAGGTTTAGTTAGGTTACCTTCGATTATGTTACGTTTGGTTTGGTTAGGAGAGGATAGCTTTGACTTTAGTGGTCTTGTCTGCTACTAGGTGGATTTCTGCGTCCAACAGTGCCCTTATATTTTCAGGTTGGCTCTGGGAGGGACATCAATAGTCGTCTCGGCACGTTATGTTGAGTCATGTTACGTTCGGTTATGTTCGGTTTGGCTACGTTCGGTCAGGGTAGCTTTAACGTTTGTGCTGTACGCTTCGGTGGGTCTCTTCTCCCCACTGTGCTGCAATATCTTCTGCTTGTCCCTGGGAAGCCAGCAATAGCAGTCTCGGCACGATAGGTGGAGGTATGTTACGCTTGCTTAGGTCATGTTAGGTTAAGTTCGACTAGGGTGGCTTCGACTTCCATGCTATACTCTGTTACACGGTGGATCTCTGCGATCGACCCAGCTATAATAAATTCTGCTTGGCTCGGGGGTGACCATCAGGAGCGATCACGGCACGTTAGATAGCGGCATGCTACTTTTGGTTATGCTTCGTCTGGCTTGATTAGGATTGGCTGGTTTAGGCTCTTGTTACATACACTGCTATTCGGTCGTATTATGTGCTCGCCTGTGCACTAATATACTCTGCTCTGCTCTGGGGAGGCGAGTAATAGTGGTCTCGGCACGTTAGATTGCGTTATGTAATGAATGGCTCTGCTACGTTTGGATAGTTTATTGCAAGGTAGCGTTGACTATTCCGCTATACACAGGAATTCGGTGGATTCCTGCCATCTACTCTCCTCTAATATGTTCCGCTTGGACCTGGGAAGGCCAGAAATAGTAGTTGCGGCAAGTTAGGTTGAGATAGGCTACGTTCGGTTATGTTACGTTTGGCCTGGATAGGACACTGTAGCTTTAACTATTGTGCTATACACTGCTATTCGGTGGAATACTGCGATCTACAATCTGCTCGAATCCTGGGATGCCAGAAATAATGGTCTCGGCATATTGTGTTGGGTAACGTTACGTTTGGTTATGTTACGCTTGGCTAGGTTAGGTTAGGATAGCTTTGACTTTTTGTGTTGTACATTGCCATTCGGTGGATTTATGCGCTCTACCGTGCAGCAATATAACCTGTTTGGCTCTGTGGATACCAGCAATACTTGTCTCGACTCTTTATGCTGAGTTATGCTACGTTTGGTTGGTCTAAGTTAGGTCAGGTTAGTGTTAGTATACCTCCCACTTTTGCGCTATGCACTGCAATGTGGTGGACTTCTGCGCTCTACTGTGATCTAATATATTCTGCCTGACGCTTGGGATGGCAGCAATAGCAGTCTCGGCACATTAGATTTAGTTGGGCTACGTTTGGCTATGGCCTGCTCGTTTGGGTTAGGTTTGGCTCCTTTTGAATTTTCTGATGAACACTGCGATTCTATAGTTTTCTGCGTTCCACTCTCCACTAACGTATTCTGCACGCTTCTGGTGAGGCCAGCCATAGTAGTCGCTGCACGTTAGGCCGAGTTGGGTTACGTTTGTATGTGTTCAGGTTGGTTAGGTTAATAGTGGTATCTTTGACCTGAATACTATGTTCTGCTATTAGGTGCATTTCTGCGCCCCAAAGTGCTCTAATGCCTTCAGCTTGGCTCTGGGAAGGCCAGCAATGGTGGCCTCGGCAAGCTATGTTGAGACAGGTTACGTTCCGTTAGGTTGGGTTAGGCTAAGTTTGGTCAGTATAGCTTTAACTTTTGTTCTCTACACTGCTATATGGTGGATTTCTGCGCTCTACTGTGCTCTAGTTTGTCCTGCTTGGCTCTGGGACGGGCAGCAATAGCGGTCTCGTCATGTTAGGTTGAGTTAGGTTACATTTTGTTACGTCACGATGGGTTAGATTAGGAGGGGCTAGCTTTAACCTTTGCGCTATGCACTGCATTTCGGCGGATTTCTGCACTCTACTGTGCCCTAATGCGTTTTGCTTGTAACCGAGGATTCCAAAAATGGTGGTCTCGGCACGGCAAGCTTTGCTAGTCTATATTTGGTTAGGTTAGGTTATGACGCGTTAGGTTGTGATATAATTGACATTTGTGCTGTGAGCAGCTATATGGTCGTTCTCTGCTTTCTACTCTGCCCAAGTGTATTCTACTTGCCTCAGGGGTTTCCAGCAATAGTGGTCCCGGCAGGTATGTTTCATTATGCTACGTTTGGTTTGGTTATGTTAGTTTGGGTTAGGTTTGCATAGCTTTGATTATCGCGGTATACACTGATGCTCGTTGGATTCCTGCCATTTACTGTGCTCCGGTATGTTCCGCTTGGAACTGGGGAGGCCAGCAACAGTGGTCTAGGCACGTTCGGTTGGATTACGTTGCGCTTGGTTATGTTACGTTTGGATATGTTAGGATAGGATATCTCTGACTTTCGCGCTATACACCGGTATTCGGTGGATTCCTGCGCTCTACATTGCTGTACTGCGTTCTGCTCGACCCTGGGGTCGCCACCAATTGTGGTCGTGACGCTATAGGTAGAGTTATGTTACGTTCAGTTAGGCTAGGTTGGATTAGGTGTGGTTATGACGGCTCTGCCTTTTGTGATATACACCGCTATTCGGTGGACCTCTGCGCACCAGTGTGCCCTAATATGCTCAGCTTGGCCCTGGAAAGGGCAGCAATAGTGGTCTCGGCACCTTATGCTGAGTTACGCTACTTTTGGATGGTTTAGGTTAGGTCATGTAAGGCTTGGTTATCAATGTTTTTGTGCTTTACACTGCAACGCCGCGGATTTCTGTGATCTACTGTGCTCTAGATCACTCTGCTTGGCTCTGTGGATGTCAGCAATAGCGGTTTATGGCGGTTAGGTGGAGTTAGGTTACGTTTGGTTTTGCCATTTTCGGTTAGGGTAGGCTGCGGCAGCTTCGACTTTTGTGCTTTTCACTGCTATTCGGTGGAGTTCTACGCACTACTGTGATTAAGCATGCTCTGCTTTGCTCTGGGCAGCCCAAAAATGGTGGCCGCGGCGGGTTAGGTTGAGTTACGTTACGTCTGGCTTGGTTAGGTTTGTCTGGGTTAGGTCATGATATCTATGACTTCGGCTCTGGACACTGCAATGCGGTGGATTTCTGTGCTGTACTCTGCTATAGTATGTTCAGCTTGGCTCTTGGGAGGCCAGCAAAATTGATCTCGATACGATAGGTAACGTCAGGTTACTTTCGGCTATGCTAGGTTTGGCTGATTAGCATAGGACAGCTTAGAGGTTTGTTCCATACGTTGTTATTCGGTGGATCTCTGCGCTCTCCTGTGTTCTAATTTATTCTGCTTCGCTCTGGGGAGGCCAGGAGTGGTGGCCTCGGCAGGTTGTTTTGCGTTGCGTTTGGTATTGTTGTGCTAGGTTTGGTGAGGTTACGATACGGAAGCGTTGACTCTTGTGCTGCACACAGGTCTTCGATGGACTCATGCTACCTACTGTGCTCTAATAAGTTCTCCTCGCCCAGGGGGGGGGGTAGCTGAAATGGTGTTCTCGGCCCGTTAGATTGAGCTATGATACGTTTGGTTATGTAACGTTTGGCTACGTCACGATAGGTTACTTTCTACTTCTTTACTACACGCTGCTATCCGTCGAATGTGTGCGCTCTACTGTGCTGTAAGATGTTCTGCTTGTCTGTACGAAGGCCAGTAATAATGGTCACGGCACGTTAAGTTGCGTTAGGTTACGCTTGGTTTGGCTACGTTAGGTAGGCTTGGTTAGAATTTCATTCACTTTTGTACCATGAGATGCTGTTCGGCCGATTTCTGCCATCTACATTGCTCTACTATAATCTGCTCTGCTCTGGTGAACCTAGCAGTAGTGGTCGTGGAACGTTAGCTTGAGTTAGGTTCCGTTTAGTTAGGTCAGGTTAGGTTAAGTTTGGACAGTGTAGCATAGACTGTCGTGCTATACACCGTTATTCTGTGTACTTCTGTGGTCTACTGTGCTCTACTACCTTCTGCATCGCCCTGGGGGGCCAGCAGCAGTGGCCGCGGCACGTTATGTTGAGTTAGGCTACGCTCAGTTAGGTCAGGTTCGGTGAGGCACGGTTAGGATATCTTCGACTCTTGGGCTATGCACTGCTGCTCGGTGTATTTCTGCGCTCCACACTGCTCTGCTATACCCTTCTCGACACTGGGGACGCCAGAAATAGTGGTATCGGCACGTTAAGTATTGTTAGCTTACGTTTTGATATGCTACGCATGACTAGGTTAGGATAGTTTAGCTTTGCCTTTTGCGCTATACGCAGCTAATCGGTGGTTTCGTGGGTTCTACCGTGCTCTAATGTGCTATATTCGGCTCTGGGGATGCCAGCCATTGTAGACACGGCACGTTATGTTCTGTTATACTGCGTTCGGTTAGGAAAGGTTGGGCCATGTTAGGTTAGGGTATCTTTGACCCTTGTGCTATACACTGCTATTTGGTTGGCTTCTGCTCTCTATTGCTCTATAATATGCTCTGCTATGCTCTGGCGTGGCCAGCAACTGTGGTCTCGGCAAGAGAGTTTCTATTAGGTTGCGTATGGTTATGACACGTTTGGTTATGTAAGGAAAAGGTAGCTTAGGCTTTTTTTCGATGCACTGCGATTCGGTGGATTTCTGCGTTCTACTGTGATCTAATATATTCTGCTCGACTCTCGGGAGGCCAGCAGTAGCCACCGTGGCTCGTTAGGTTGCGCCAGGTTACGTTCAGTTAGGTTAGGTTAGGCCAAGATTGGTTAGGATGACCATTTCATTCGTGCCATACACTGTTATTCGTTTGATATCTGCCATCGACTGTGCTCCACTACATTCTGATTGGCTCTGAACAGGCCGGCAATTGTGGTCTCGGCACGTTAGGTAAAGTTAGGTTACGTTTCGCTGGGTTACGTTGGTACTGGTTAGGACTGAATGGCTTTGACTTCTCTGGTATGCACTGCGCTTCTATGGATTCCTGCGAACAACTGTACTCCAATATGTCCTGCTCAGCTATGGGGAGGCCTGAAGCATTGGACGCAGCACGTTTGGCTGAGATAGGTTGCATTTAGCCTTGTTACGGTTGGTTCGGTTAGAAAAGGAGTGCCTTGACTTTTTTTGCTACACACTGCTTTTCGGTGGATTTCTGCGCTCCCCGATGCTGTAATATTTTCTGCTTGTTACTGGGGAGGCCAGCAATATTGGTCTCGGCCGGCTATGTTGAGGAAGGCTGCGATTGGTTTTATTAGTTTGGATCAGGTAAGGTCCGGATATCTTTGAGTTTTGTGCTATACACTGTAATGAGGCGTATTTCTGCGCTGTGATGCCCTGTAGAATGTTCGGCTTGGCTCTGGCGTGGCCAGTATTAGTTGTCTCGGCACGTAAGGTTGAGCTAGGATACGTTTGGTCATCTTACGTTTGGTTACGATAGGACGCAGTAGCTTTGACTTCGGTTCTATGCACTGCGATTCTATGGATTTCTGCCCTCTCCTCTCCTCCGACATGTTATGATACGCATATGTACTTGAATCTGGGCACAGCAGCAAAAGTGGTCTCGGGACGTCATGTTGAGATAGGTGACGCCTGGCGACGTCGCGTTTGGTTATGTTAGGAAAAGGTAGGTTTGGCTTTTCTGCTATACACTGCGATTTTATGGATTTCGGCGATATGATCTCCCCTCATATGTTCCGTTTGGCTCCGGGGAGGCCGTCAATATTGGTCCCGTCACGTTATGTTGAGTTACCCTTCGTTCCGATGCGCTACATAAGGTCAGGTCATGTCAGGATACGTCTTACTTATGTGCTGTACAATGCAGTGCGGTGGATTCCTACGTTCTGCTGTCCTCTAGTATACGCTGCTTGGTTCTGGGAAGTCCAGCAATAGTGGTCTCGGCACGTCAGATCGAGTTACGGTACGTTTCGCTTGGTAAGGTTAGGAAGATTCGGGAAGTATTTCTTTGACTTTTGTGCCATACACTGCTATTCGGTGGATTCCTGCACGCTACATTGCTCTGATATACCCAGCTCGACTCGGCGGATGCGAGGAAGAGTGGTCGTGGCATGTCAGGTTGTGTTAGGTTACGCTAGATTAGGACAGATTATCGTATGCTTTGTCAGGATAGCTATGACCTTCATGCTATACACGGTTAATCGGTGGATTACTATGGTATACTCTGCTCTAATACATTCTGCTTGGCTCTGGGGATGCCAGGTGCAGTGGTCGCGGCACGTTACGTTGTGCTGTGCTAAGTTATGTGAGGCTCGGTTAGGACAGGTTAGGTTAGATTACCTTCGGCTTTTGTGCTGTTCACTGAAATGGGGTGGATTTCAGCGCTCTCCTGTGCTACAGTGCATTCTGCTTTTCTCTGTGGAGGCCAGAAATACCGGTTCCGTCATGCTAGGCATAGTTAAGTTACGTTTGCATATGTTACGTTTGGCTAGGTTAGGACATGCTACATTGACATCCGTGCTATACACTGCTAGTCGGTGGATTTCTGCGCTCTACATTGCTCTACTATACTCTGCTCGACTCTGGCGCGGCGAGCGATTGCGGCCGTTGCACGTCAGGTTGTAATAGGTTACTTTTGGTTAGGTTAGGTTAGGTTAAGTTTGGTTAGGATAGCTTTGACTTGCGCGCTATACACTGTTATTCGGTGGATTTCTGTGATGTACTGTGCTCTACTACATTCTGTTCGGCTCTTGGGAGGCAATCAGCAGTGGTCACGGCACGTTGTGTTGAGCGATGCCACGTTTGGTTAGGTTAGGTTAGGTAAGATTAGGATAGGATATCTTCGGCTTTTGTGCCACTCACTGCAATGGGGTGAATTTCTTCGCTCTACTGTGTTATATTGCTTTCTGCTGGACCCTCTAGTGGCCAGCAGTAGTGGTCTGGTCATGTTTGATTGTGTTATGCTGCGCTTGGATATGTTACGTTCGGCTAGGTTCGTATAGGCTGCATAGACTGTTGGTCTGTTCACTGCCCAGCGCTGCAATGTGCTCTAATATTCTCTGCTTGGCTCCGAAAAGGCCAGCAATACTGGCCCCGTCACGTCGTGTTTACTTACACTAAGCTTGGATAAGATAGGTAAGGACAGGTTGGGTCATGATATGTTCGTCTTTTGTGCTATACATTGTTGTGCAGTGGATTTCTGCCTTCTACTGTGCTATAATACGTTCTGCTTGGCTGTTGGGAGCCCAGCAATATTTGTTTCACTACGTTACTTTGAGTTACGCTACGTTTGGTTACGCTTGTTTGTGTCAGGTTAGGTAAGGGTATCTTTCACTTTTGTGCTGTGCACTGCAATGAGGTGGATTTCCGCGATCTACTTCGCTTTTGTACATTCTGCATGGCTCTGCGGTGGTCAGCAATGGTGGTCTCGGCACGTCAGGTTCAGATATGTTGTGTATGTTTGTGCTGCCTTCGGTTAGGTTAGGACACTCTAGCCATGACTTTTGCGCTATACACAGATATTCGATGGATTTCTGCTTTCTAGTGTGCTGTAATATGTACCGCTTGGCTCTGGGAAGACCAGTAATATTGATCTCGTCCCGCTGTGTTGTGTTACACTACGCTATTATAGGTTATGTTGGGTCAGCTTCGGTCAGGATGTGTTCGACTTTTGTCCTATACACTGCAGTGCGGTGGTTTTCTGCGCTCTGATGTGCTCTAGTATGTCCTGCTTGGATCTGTGGAGGTCAGCAATAGTGGTCTCGGCACGTTCGATTTTATTGTGCTACGTTTGGCTATGCTACGTTTGGCGATGTTAGCATAGGTTAGTCTATACTTTTGCGCTATACACCGCCATCCGCATATTTCTGCGATCTACTGCGCTGTAGCGTATTCTGCTTGGCGCAGTGGAGGCCAGCACTAGTCGTATCGTCCTCCCAGAACTTATCGTAACCTGACCTGACCAAACTAAGCCATACTCTACCTTTCGTGCCTCGGCCACTATTGCTGGCCACCCCAGACTCGAGCAGAGTATAGTAGAAGAAAATGGAGGGTATAAATACGACGAGTAGCAGCGCATAGGACAAAAGTCACAGCTATACCGTCCTAACCTTGCCAAACGTAGTGTAACCAAACGCAACGTAAGTTAACCTAACGTGCCGGGAGCACCATTGCTGGATTCCCTAGAGCCAAGTGGAATTTACTAGAGCACAGCAGAATGCAGGTGATCTCCAAAGAGGAGCCGAATGCAAAAATGTCAAAGGAACCCTAACCTAACCTGACCTCCTTCCACACAGCAAAACGCAGACTAACTAAACCTTACGAGACGAGACCACCGTTGCTGGCCTCTGCAACGCCGAGCAGAACACACCGCAGCGCAGTAAAACGCAGAAGTCCATCGAAAACCAGTGTAAAACGCGAAAGTCGGTGGTTCCAAGGCACAACCATAGCTAATATAGCCTAACCAAACGTAGCCTGTCTCAACCTAACTTGGCGAGACCACTATTACTGACCACCTAAGACCCAAGCAGAACATACCAGCGCACAGTAGAGCGCAGAAACCCACCGCATTTCAGTGTACAGCACAAAAGTAAACGATATCCAATCCCAACCCAAAAAAACCTAAACAAACCCAAAGTAACATAACCCAAACTACCGCGCCGCGGCCACCATTTCTGGCCTCGCCAGAGCAAAGCAGAACATATTATATCACAGTACGGAGCAGAAATAAACGAAATAGCAGCTTACAGCGCAAAAGTCAAAGATACCATAGCCTAACCAAACCAAATGTAACCTAGCTCGACCTAACGTGCCTAGACCAATATTGCTGACCTCCACAGAGCCACTCAGAACATACCAGAGCACAGTAGGTTGCAAAAATCAGCCGCAATGAAGTGTAATGCAAATAAGAGAAAGATGTCCTAACCTAACCTGACCTAACCTAACATAACTTAACGGAACGTAGCGTAACTGAGCATAATGAGCCGATGCCACTATTTCCGTCTTTCCCAGATACAATCTGAAGATATTATTTCACATTAGAGTGCAGGAACGTGAAGAATGGCAGTGTATAGCACAAAAGTCAATGGCATCCTCTCCAGGCTAACCAATCGTAACATACACAAACTTAACCTAACACAGCCTTACGTGCAGCGAGCACTATTACTGTCCCCTCAGATCCAAGCGATGCATGTTAGAGCACAGTAGAGCGCAGAGATCCACCGAAAAGCACTGTATTTCGCAAAAGTCATATCTACCCTGCCCTAACATAACCAAATGTAACATAACCAAACGTACCATAACCAAAGGTAACCTAACGCAACCTAACGTGCCGGATGCACTACTACTGGTGTCCCCAGAGACATGCAAAATATGATAGAGCACAGTAGGGTACAGACGTCCACATGACATCTGTGCTGAGCACAAGAGTCAAAGATATCGTAACCAAACCCAACTTAACGTAACGTAACCGAACTTAACGTAACTTAACCTAACGTGCCGTGGCCACAATTGCTGAATGCGCCAGAGACAAGTTGAATATACTAGAGCACAGCAGCGGGCAGACGGCCTCCAAAGAGCAGCGAATAGAACAAGTTTCAAAGATATCCTAACCTTACCTGACCTGACCAATCCTAACCAAGCTTAGTCTAACCAAACCTAACGAGACGAGACGATTACTGCTGGCCTTCCTCCGGTCGACCAGTGTACAGTAGAGCAATGCAGAGCGCAGAAATCCACCGAACAGCAGAGTATAGCGCAAAAATCAAAGCTGCCATTGCCTAACCTAACCAAACATAGCATAGCCAAACGTAACCACCCTCCACCTGACCGCCCTACGCCATGTTGCTGACCACGCAGAGCCAAACAGAACATACTACAGCACAGTAGATCACAGTCATCCGAGGTGTTTTAGTGTATAGCGCATGATTCAAAGATATCCTAACCTAACCTGGCATTACATAACCAAACCGAACATTGCCTACCGCAGCATAACGCGGCAGGATCACTATTATTGCTGCCCTTCCCAGAGCCGAGCAGAACACATTAGTGGAGAGTAGAAAGCGGAAGTCCATAGAAACGCAGTGTATATCAAAAAAGTCAAAGCTACCTAAGCCTAACCCAAACCAGCAGAACATGACCAAGCATAGCCTAATTGGACCTAACGTGCCACGACCGATATTTTTGGCCTCCCTAGAGCCAATCAAAGCATACTAGAGCAAAGTAGAGCGCAGAAATACGCCGCATAGCAATATGAAACGCAAAGGTCAAAGCCATCCACTCCTACCATTACCTCACCTAATCTAACCAAACGTAACGTAACCAAATGCAACCAAATCAAACTAAACATGCCTAGACCACTATTGCTGGCCTCCCCATCTTCAAGCAATGGATGTTAGGGGAGAATACGGCGCAGATGTCAAAGAATGGCAATGTACAGCAGGAGAGCCGAAGCAACTCTAACATAGCCCGGACTAACCTAAACAAACCGAGCGTAATCTAACTCGGTCTATCGTGCCGAGGCCACTATTGCTGCCATACCAGAGCAAAGCAGAGCATTTTAGAGCACAGTAGAGCGCAGAAATCGACGTAATAACACTGTATAGCACGTAAGTCAGATCTATCCTAGACTCACCTAACCAAACGTAACATAGCCAAACGTACCATAACCTAATCTAGCGTGTCGTGACCAATATTACTGGAATCCCCAGAATATTCTAGGGTGCAGTGGAGTGCCGAGAGCCGCCACACAGCAGCGTATAGCGCAAAAGTCGAAGCATGCCCCTCCTTACCTAATCAATCTTAAGTTAACCAAACATAACGTAGCTCAAACTAGCGAGACGCGGCCACCGTTGGTGCCCTTGTCGGAGCCATGCGGAACATACCAGAGGACAGTAAAGCGCGGAAATCCCACGTATAGCAGTGTACAGCACAAAAGCCGAAACACTTATAACCAAACATAGCCCAACCTAGCCTAACCAAACGCAACATTACCGAACCTATAGTGTCATGACCACTATTGCTGGCCACCACAGAAACGAGCTGCGAACAGTAGAGCAATGTTTTACGCAGGAATCTACCAAATAGCACTGTATGGCACAAAAGTAAATGCTGTCTTATCCCAAACTTGCCGAACGTAACATACACGTATGCAACCAAATCCAACCTATGGTGCCTAGAACACTATTGCCGACCACCCCGTCGCCAAGCGGAACGAATCAAAGGAGAGTAGAGCGCAGAATTCCAAAGGATGGCAATGTATGGCAGAAGAGCCGAAGCCATCCCAACATAAACCAGGCTGGCCTGTCCTCACCAAACGGAACCCTACTCAACCTATCCTGCAGAGACCGCTATTGTTGGTATCCCGAAAGCCAACCAGAACATATTAGAGCACACTATAGCACTGAAGTTCACCGAATAGCAGTATGTAGCACAAAAGTCAATGCTATCATCTCCAACAAACGCCAAACGTAACACAACCAAACGTAGCATATGTGAAACTAACATGCCGGGACCACTGTTCCTGGCCTCCCCAGAGCCGAGCGGAATATAGTAGAGCACAATAGGGCGCAGAAAGCCACAGAATTGCAGTATATTTCACGAAACTCATAGCCAGCCTCTCTTAATGTAACCAACCTTAACATACACATACGTAACCAAACTCAGGCTAACGTGTCGCGACCACTATTGCTGACCTCTACAGAGCCAAGCACAACACGTTACTGGAGAGTAGAGCGAAGAAATCCATACGATAGCAGTGTATATCAGGAAATTCAACGCTACCAGGACCTAACCCAAAGAAACAGAACATATACAAGCATGGCATAACACGACCTAACGCGCCGAGACCGCTGTTGCTAACCTCCCTAGAGCCAAGCAGGACATGCTAGAGCAGAGCAGAGCGCAGGAATCCCCCGGATGTCTGTGTACAGCACAGAGGTTGAAGCTACCCTGACGAAACATAGCATAACCCAGCCTAACCGAACGTTACCTGACCCGGCATAGCGTGCCAAGGCCAATATGTACTGCATCCCGGGGACAAGCTGAAACTATTAGGGCAATGTAT
>NW_016909227.1:0-1159 GCF_001483705.2 Eufriesea mexicana | reverse complement strand
CGCAGGGATCACTATTGCTGGCCCTTCCAGAACCTGTAGTAGAGCAGAGTAGTGCCCATGAATCAACCGCATTGCAGTGAATAGCACAAAATTCGTAGATACGCTAATCTAACCTTTCCTTACCCAACCCAACGGAACGCAGCACAACTGAACAACTCGTGGCGCGACCACTGCTGCTGGCTTCCCAAAGCCAAGTAGAATATAGCAGTACACAGTGGACCAAAGGAATCCACCACATAGAAGTGTCTGTTACGATAGTCAGAGCTATAATAAGCAAACTTAACCAAACCTAATCAAACAAAACGTAAGCTAACTCAAGCTAACGTGCCACGACGACCACTGCTCACCTCCCCAGTGTCGAGCGGAGTATATTAGAGCAATTTAGGGCCCGGAAATACAACGTATAGCCGTGTATACCGCAAAACTCGAAGTAGCCTATCCTAACCGAGCCAAACGTAACTTACCCAAACGTAACTGAAATTCAACTAGTTTGACAGGACCACTACTGATGGCCTACACAGGTACAGGCAGGATGTACTAGGGCACAGTAGAGCGCAGAAATCCACCGCATTTAAGAAATAGCACAAGAGCCGTAAATATCCTAGCATAACCAGGGCAAACTTAGCCTAACCTAATGCAGCATAACTCAACATAACCAGCCGCGATCACTGCACCTGGCCTCCCCATAGCAAAGCAGAATGCAGCGGAGCAGATTGGTCCTAAGGAGAACACCGAATAACAGTGTGTAGCACGAAAGACGTAGCTATTCTTACCAAACATAACCTAACCTAACATAGCCGAACGTAACCTAACTCAACCTAACGCGCCGCAACCGCTTTTGCTCGAATTCCCAGAGTCGAGCAGAGTATAGTACAGCAACGTAAAGCGTAGAAATACACCGAAAATCAGTGCATAGCGCAAAAGACGAGGATACCCTATCCTAACATGGCCTAACCTTACCTAACCAAACGTAGCATAACCCAACATGACTTGCCGCGACCACTACTCCTGGACTTCCAGAGCAACGCATAATGCAGTAGAGCACTGTAGATCACAGGAATCTACCGAAAAACTGTGTATCGAACGATTGTCTTTTCCATTCTAGCAAAACTTTGCCTAACCTAACCTTACCGAGCGTAACCTAACTCAGCCTGACGAG
>NW_016909226.1:450981-458635 GCF_001483705.2 Eufriesea mexicana | reverse complement strand
TGTACACCTATCTCTAAGGACACCTGTCAAATTGACAGGTAAAGAAAACCACGTGCCTTTCTTCTAAGGATTACTTTATTTTTAAATATATGTTATATTAACAGTCTTAATATATGTTAACCAAATCTGTTACCATCGGATAATTGGAGCAACCCTTCCGTCAAATTGACGGGTTCTGTGAATCTAGTGTTAATTAAGAGCAAAAATCAATCTTATATAGGTTATGTGTGACTGAACCGCGCGTCAAGAGAGATTCTGTGATACAAGGTGTAGCAATCATTCATATCTTCGTTACTAGATGGATTCCGACTTTGAGGACTGTCTCGCAAGTCCTCGAAAAACCTCCAATTTCTATACGTATAACTTCCCGATCTTCCAATAGTATCCCGGTCTGAGGCAGGGCCTGCTAGGGTATCCTTACTGACGAGTCCACTAGCAGGCCCGGGACGAAACGCATCCCTTTCTTTTCCTACCGACCCTTCTAGCTACACCGTCACACGAAAATACCTGTGAACCAGCCCGACTTCAACAACCCCGTGGAGGGACCATCCACAAATGTATTGTATATAGTTTCCTTTAGACGCAAGGAACTAAAACTCAATCACGATTGTAACTGACAAAACATAATTCTGTGGTGTTTACGTTTGACCCAATCTGCTATCCACGAAAGCGAAATAAAGACGCACCTCGATGAATATTTCGAAAATTAGTCTCAAAAATTTTGGAAAGAGGGCATAATGAGGCTTCCTGAGATATGGAAGAAGGCAATAGAGCAGAATGGTTCATATATAACACAGCAAATCAACCTTAAACAACAAATATCTTCTATTGATTTCATTCATCAAAAAAAAGGAAGAAACTTATGGGACACCCTAATATTTATATCATTCCAAATGACTTTCACTTATTCTTCCTCATTACCATCCACGCATATAAAACCACCACTCACACTATCATAGAACCAATACTCACACTTATCACATAAACAAGTGCTATACAAAATCTACTGATACATAAATTGTTTTCAAATTTTTTATTGGAACTGTTTACGTAACTACCAGTGAAACATCGAATCAATAAAAAGAAGCAACAAATCGCCCCAGGTAATAAATAAATAAAACCAATTTCTAACGAACCGCCAACTTTCAATCACACGCAACAACCACACACGCAACTGCACCATTCGATCAATCGAAAATATCAATAAAACGTTCCCTCGAAACGTGAGTCTCTGGCAGCAACGTATCTCACCTAATTAGGAGCATGTTCATAAATTCTCTTCGTTGCCCATGGTAGCCCTTCCAGTTATTCGAATCAAAGATGAGATTACACAGGCTGCACCGGAACACTGGTTCGTCCGACGAATTTCACTGTGAATCTCGTTCCACTTAAATCATGAACAAGATCTAAGTGGCGGCGCGAACGCCGTGTCGCGACCGTTGTTTACCGTTGCAGGGACAAAAGACGGATTTTCATTATTCCGTTCACGCGGCGTTTCTAATTTCCGAGGGCTAAGTCATAGCCACTTGTTTCCTCTGATTCCAGGACGGTTCGTCCCCGTCGTCAACGTCGACGACGATGCCTCGACGCGCGTCATGATTAACCGTCCCCATGTTCCCTTAGTGTCTCCTAGGAAAAAGGGGCCACGAAACGCGGATTAAGTGTCACTACTCTGATTGCGTCCGTACTTTCCTGCCCTTTTACCGTTTTTCTGTTCCACGTGTACCACGAATTGATAACTCAAATGGACGAAGTGATAAGATTTTTAGAAATACGCAGTTCATAGCTGTAAGTAAGGAAGACCTAATCTGATTGATAGTTCTTTGTTCTGTTCCCTTTTCTTTCTTTTTCATTTTTTCATTTTTATGTAAGATCGGATTTTGGGTGGACTGACTCAAGATAGTATTCTTGGCTTCTTAACCAACACAGTTAGCTGTGTCGCCTCCTTTTGAGAGTGCGCACGTATATGTGTCGCGAAAATCGAGCGATGACGAGTATACTCGTCAAACACAGAGTAAGTGGCGTTGTTAAAATATTGGATCAAAAAGATGGGTTTATTTTATAAAATTTTTATGCTTTCCTTAACCTACGCTTCACCTCCCCGTAGAGGAGTCGCGCAACTTAATTTTGTTATATAGAATAACTTTTCGATTTGCTTCTAGAAGATATCGATCGGTTTACAATTTGTTTTTGTTGGCAATAGCCGATTCGCGATGTCTTTTGGTATCCTACGTATTAAACAAATTTTTGTTATTATTCTCCTTTTCTCTATTTCCATCATGTCATTATGTAGGGTACTTGCGAGATAAACCACTCTTTTATCCTTCCATTCCATCAACATAATTTTATTTTGAAACCAAACAACATATTCGTCTTTTCTAATAGGCGTTTTTATCACATCTGAAGAATTGCCAATTCTATCTTTTCGAATAGTTCCAACCACGTCTGTCTTATGCACGCATAGTTTTTCTATTAGTAGAATGTTAGTATACCAATTGTTTAAATATAGCCTATATCTAGGATCTAAAAGATCACTGTATAACTGAAGCACAATACGTGCAGAAAATTTAAATTCTAAATAACGCTGGTCATAATCAGTATTTTTTCTGGTATATACGCAAAAATTTCATATGTATCCTAACTCACTCTCGCATAAAACAAGAAATTTTATACCGAACCGATCTTTTTGACGGCATATATTGTCGAGATGTATTATAGCACATAAATAAATTCGTTATGCGAACTGGTACGTTGTTTCAGCCGGGGCATACGGGGACACATGAGTTCATCTGAAACTTTTCATATTTTTTATTTGTTTGGTATAGTCCGACCAAGCCTCAAAATATTCTGAACATTTTGAAATTTGAGAAAATTTTTTTTTCACAAAAATTACAATTTAAATAGCCAATGGTCACTACTTTTTCCGCATCACGAGTATACGAGTATATTCGTCGAACACAGTTAACTGGTTGACACTTGTTCCGTCCCTGAGAGTGTGTTAAATCTATCATCCTACAAAATTTGAAGCAAATCGATGACTAGAAGACCTTGCAGTTTCCTTGTAAGACCACCCATTCATTCGTTCCGTTTTCACTCTTAACCCCTAAGAATATCCTACGTATTTAATATATTCATATAAATATAATATCCACGACTAACAATTGTGTCCTATATACAACTTTACATTTTGATTTAATGCAAAGATACTTTCTATTAAAAACATTGAATAGTGCAATCACATTACAAGTCACTCAAACAATTAATGTTTTAACAACAATGGATTTATTTTCTCAATCCCAGAAGAAAATGACTTGATAAGATATGTAAAATAGTATTTATAAATAAGAGAATGGAAAAAGAAGATAATGAGCAAATTTTAATTAACCATTAAAAATAAACCATAGCAGAGTTTCATTTTATTTCACTTCTAAATTTCATTCCTCAAAACTTGATAAATTTTTTAAATGATTAAGATCTAATAGAATTGTGAAAATGTTCAGAGGGTATCAGTATATCAGTTAGCTTTTTTATTGTATTTTCAATTTTTTAGAAATTGGTGATGATGGGATTTATTACAGAATTCTGTTAGAAGAGGAACAAAAATTTAATCGTGAAAAATTGTGAACATAAAGTAAAATTCCCAGTTTATGGTATTAGATAGTTTCCTACAGGCACGTGACAGTTTTTATGTGCTTATATTGACATTTCAGTGATTGGTCGCGAAGAGTTGGTATGGAGTTCTTCGATAAAGTAACAGAAACATAGCTATGGAATGTCGCGAATATAAAAATAAAACTTGACGTATGGGTACAGTGTACGGAAACTTGTATCTACTCGGATATACGTTTGGAAGTAGTAACTTTTTTCGAATAAATAAATATTGGCGTTTACGTACTGTTTTCACTTAAGTAAGTAAACAAAGATTTTCCTGTTTGAAATGCACACACTGAAAATTTTTATCGAGTTCTAAAGGTTTTTTGCCTGAAATGCATCGACGAATTTAAGAATTAAAATATTGAGTGAATATTTTATTAAATTTATTATTCGGATTAAAAATTATTTTGTTTATTTAATATATTTTACGTATATTTTTTTCAACGTACCGACTTTTATCAGTCATGAAACAATCTTTGAAGTTATGATTTTAAAACAATGGTTCCCAATTTTATGCTCCGTGCGTTATTCATTCCATTTCTATTTTCTTTCTCCTTCTTTTTTTTTATAACATTCTCGTCATATTTACGATAACTAACTATACTTCTCTATTCGTGGAACAAACTGCGATATATGAAATGATGTTTTAATAATATTTCCACAGTCAAAGCAATCGTAAATTTGACAATTGTCTATTATAATAACTTGAAGGAGAATTTCTTTTTCATTCTTATTTATACGGAACTTTATATTCATTTTGTTTAAACATAAATTTAATGAGTCAGGTAATATTAACAATTTTTGTCACTTCAATAATATTCCAATTCGATAGTTTTTTAATTAAGCAAGAGATTTAACTACGTTTCTTATTTTAAATTTGTTACTTTCATGAAACATTAATTTCATGCTTATAGTTTGTAGTGTGTTTGTTAACTACGAACGATTTTTATTATTACTTTTTTCATTGGTTAAATATTTATAAATTATTTATTATCACAATTCTAAAGAACATTGAATTTTGGGAATGTTAACCTTAATTTTAACATTAATTTAGAGTTTGTGTTACAGATATATATAAATAACAATTTCTTCCACTTAGGAAACGTTTTGATTAAAAAATTTTGCAAAGTAAAATGTATGTAGTGTGCAACATCTATAACTAAAGTATTATTTTTAATTAATAATACAATATTGTTTATAGCTGTGGCATAATTATTCTTAACTCAAAGTGATTACAGCCAATTATTAATTACAAATATATTTCCATATTTTACTGTTGCATAAAAATATTTAAATTTATTAACGTATGCTAAAACCAATAAAATTATAAGCTATTTTCTCTGAAACCATTACACATAGGAACATGAAATTTTCAAGTTTTGAGTGGTATTAAATGGTAAAGAAGCTAATATTTTAAAGTTAATAATCTAAAGCCACTCCCTTATTTTTTAAACGAAATTTAAACATTAATTTCACCTTTAAAAATCTTACTTTAACAATATTTTGCACTCTGAAATGCCTACGCCTCTGTATCATTTAATACTTAAAATATTCAAGTAGATACTTGAAATAATTTTGATGAAAACAAATTGTAACACTTTCCCTATTCTACTGTATATAATACTCTGTACAATGATCGTTATATGATTACCAGGAGAACTACCAACGAGGTCAAAATGACTTGTTTCAGACTTTTCATTCTTGCAATTATTCATAATACGCCTTTTGTCAAAGTTAACATTAATTTTTATTCAAATAGGAATGTAACTATATATAAATCTTTATTGTAATTATATTTCTTCAATTATTATTATTTATATATATTATATTAAGATACACATTTTCAGTCAGTGAAACTAGCATTGAAATAAAAGTACACAGAGTAACTGCAGCTAAACAACAATTTATTTTTGTTGCATTGCATAAACAATAATTTAAATTTTAATTCCATTGGAACGAAACAATTTTCTTCCTTTGCGAATATTCATGCAATGTAACAACACTGTTACACGCAAAGGGAAATAATACTGTCCGGCTAAAGAGAAACGAAAAAGAATATAAACAAAGAAATTACACGCACGGTTGTGTAACGCGAGCTTTTGCGCCATTTTAACAGAGCTTTGCGAGCGTAAACAAGATGGCCATTCCTGTGTCGTATCTATTTACGTAAAAAATTATTCCACCGTTTTAGCCGCAAAATTCCTGATCAAATGTCATTTTATTTGCTGGCTGCTACCAGTCGCACAATTTCAAGCTAAATAAAAGTTACGGCATTAAAGTGTCCTCCATCATTCAATTACGGTGGTACTCTGTTGTTGTTTCCTGTTTTTTCGAGCAATGTGAGAAATACTCGGTTCAAAAATGATAGTCCTGGAAAATACATGCCGAAATGAAATATTCGTGAATCGCTCGCAAAAATGATATTAACAGTCTATTGTTTATGTTGATATATTATATTATGCAATAAACATGCTAGGATTACATTGCAAATTTGGGAATTGCAGGAATGTTGTACTATCGACTAGAACAATAAAAAAAGGAAATAAATAAATAAATAATTGTTTTTCTTTCTGACTACACCAGGACCCCCTTAGGGGAGACTTCGGTAGATTTTATGCTGCAGAGGGATGGAGGAGCACATTAACATTGGAAGAGATTGCTTCGAATAATAGATAGATGACAGCTTCTAGTACTTCTTCTAGAATCTCGCAATGAAAACTTTATTACTATTTGATTTCATAATCGTGACGTCACATAGATATAAAATTGAAAAAGATATAAAGAACATTAAGAAATAAGAGACTATTAATGATTAATAAATAGGTAATCACTCCTAATTTCCATTTACCCTACAATCATAAACATTTCGTTCCGACAAATATCAGGAAGGTTTTAATAGGTATCGATATACCACACAAATGAAAATACACTGTTTTCAACGCATCATATGAGATTCGCAGAAAATGAAATAAAAATATAGGCAATATTATCCACAATATAACAAGCAGATGTGAAACAAAATAGGGATTCATATTACGCTGGTATTTTTTGAAAATTTATAAAAGAATTGGATTACCAATATTTTGAAATTTTCCCTACCTGTAAACTATAAAGTCACGAAGAAAAATATTGTTATATACGAGATGTGAAAAAATGGATGCTTTTTAAACAAAAGAGAAAGGAAAATGTCATATACAGTGCTGGGCAAAAGTATTGGTACACCATTATTGTTGTCATGATTGTTGACAAGAATGCCAGAATAAAACAGTTGTCTCAGAAATATCAAAAAGTGAACACGTAAATGTAATGGTTATTAAGAGTGAGTGAGAAAGAAGAAATTTCTGCAAAGAGTGTACCCATTTATCAATTCAAATAGTTTATTATTTAAATATTTTAATTTAAATATACTTCGAGTGTTACTCGTTAAAAATATCTTAAATATTATTGTCTCTTCCACTCATAATTATAAATATATTCATTATGACAGCTCCTGTTATTTCTAAATGTTAAAAAGAAATAAAAATTTAGGTTAATTGGTACCTCGTAATCAAATATACATACACAGTGACACAGCAGTAAGTGAGAATAGGGGTTTAATTTTTATCGAATTTTATATAAATCTGAAACTTAACGATAAAAAGATAATTTTGTCTCTAAGAGTCTAATTGACTTGTCAGATTTAAAGAAGGAGAAGGAAAAAATTGGTAATGGAACGTGGTTAAAATTCATTTCAGAAAATATACTCATTTCCAAAAACATAAAGTTCTGCAATAAAAGCAGAAACGACTTTACGATATCATTGAGTAGTCACAGTTCCAAAGTATGAAAATGGAGCATGAAAACGTTTCTCATGAATTTATGTTGATAACTGATGGAAATTAGCTAGCCAAATAGCCCTTTAATCACATTCATCTTTACGAGTTTATTCAACTAAAAGGAGAAGAGCAATTCTTCGTCGCTGTTCCAATATGCTAATGAATCATACTCTTATTAAAAGCTG
>NW_016909226.1:445407-450916 GCF_001483705.2 Eufriesea mexicana | reverse complement strand
AGTGGACGAGAGAATGAAGACTTCTATCAAAAATTTATAACCTACCGAGATCCGAGAATCTCGTTGGTAAATTTCTTCGCTTCGATATTTCAAAGCGAAAAGTAAATGGAGGTAAAAAAATGAGATCCGAGCAGACGAATTTCGTCTCGTAGAAGAATGATGACCCGAGTATCGTAGGTAATGTAAATTTTTCCAGCAAACAAGTAAAACCATCTCTGTGCGACTATAGGGAGGCACGCGTAATACGCTATTTTCGCGTCAGAGCGCTAGCGAATGGCTTATTTTAGGAAGAAGTTGGGGAGAAAATAACCTAAGTGTTCTCCTCGCTGTCTTATCTTACAACGTTGATGACGCATTCGTGCCAAATTCGACGTCAATGTAGAAATAAGAAATTTTCCACGAGCGACGTTACGAGGCGTAACATTTTACGACGTCTTCATATTTAACCTAACCTTATATCCCGTGATTCGATTTCGTTCAGGTATTCGGACCACGCGTGCAAGTAGAACAACTTCGAAAGTAGAAAATCAATATTGGGGAATTGCATTAGATAGAGATATTTAAAGAAGAAACATGGACGATTTTATTGGAAACGTCAACTAACGGAAATTGAGAAATTTAATTTCATTCTTGGAACGAAAAAAAGGAGGTTAGGACTTTACCGGCTAGAGTAACCGAAAAATTTATTTAACCAGAAATTAAATAAACTTCCATTATCGACTTGTTTCGTATGTATAAAATATTGTTCCGTATTGCAATAGTTTGACGATTATTTTAACCCTTTGCACTCGAGAGGTGAGCTTCAGTCACCATTTCATAAAATTTTGGAGATCGATATTAATTAATATATCAAATTTAGTGTAATGTAACAGTGTGTAAACTATCGAAATCAAATAACTCTACAATTCTATTATTATACAATTCTTCATCTACTGCTCAAAAAAGTATCGTCAGTTTTTTACAAGATAATCTTTGATTTTCTATTCCTCTCTAGCCAAAAAATCAGCTCTCCGACTGAAAAACTGGGTTCAGTCTAGTTAAATTGAAATTAATTAAAAAATTCTTCTGATGTAAAAGAAAATAAAATTCCATTATTGCATGAATCTTTATATATAAAATATTACTGTTCTGTAAATATTATTTTCCACATTACAGTTGTTTTGAAATTACATTAATTTCATTCTTTGAACATAGAAGACTTTTAAAAATAGCTGAATCATATATACCATAAAATATTACTATTCTGTAAATATTTTCTATATTACAGTTGTTTTGAAATTACATTAATTTCATTCTTTGAATATAGAAGACTCTTTTAAAAGTAGCTGTATCATAAATACTATAAAATATTAATATTCTGTAAATATTATTTTCTGTATTACAGTTGTTTTGAAATTACATTAATTGCATTCTTCAAACATGGAAGACTCTTGTAGAATACTGCGTTGAAAATTACCTATAATTTTCTCTTATCTGAATTAAATGTAGTTTAATTACTTAATATTATTCTGCAGTGACAAAAATGCAATTGCTATTTTGTATGCTATATTTGTTTAATAATTATTTGAACTTGATTCATTCAATTCAAAGAATCAATTTAAGTTAATGAAAAGGTAAAAACTAATTTAAAAATTCCCTTAACCTAATTAAAAGAATTTTTAGATTAGTATATTGGATTAGTACGAGCTTTATTAATTAGTGATAGTACTGCAACAATAGTATAGCAGTAAAATAATTTTATTATTAATGCAAATTTTATCAATTAATAGAACCAGTATTATTTAAGTATAGTTTTGTTCTACATGTGCAATACTATTGTGATGTTCCGTATTTATAAAATATTAATATTCTTTATGTTGCAATTGCCTTCCAATTTCGATAGAAATACGATGTTCGTAGCGAACCTTCGTCAAATTAAAAATGAAAATATGGGACAAGGACCCGAGTATGTGTTTCGAGTCACATATCGAGGTGCCAAGGATGTCGGCTGAAATCTCGGTTTATTGCACGTCAAGAAGCAAGATCCCAAGAGCTTCTGACAAAATCTAGTGCAGGCATAGGTTATGTATCCTCGAGGACAAGGTAATTTGAAATATTAATTCGTGAAAATTCGCGAGCAATTCGTCAAACGTCTGGCAAAGTAAACCTTTTTGTACATACCTACGTTTTTCCTTCGAAAATAATATTTCACACTTTCGGGTCGTTGCCCAACCCAATCCTGTTCTGACATTTTCGTTACGCCCCTTGAACCTTTCGATAGGTGGACATGGGATTTCAATTCCATATGTTGTGCTGCACACAATTTTGTTTCGTCCATTCATAAAACTGCTGCTATAATTCCATTTCGGTGACAAGCAACGAACAAGCAGAAAGAGAAAAAATTATTATACCGAATTAAATAAAAAGGGAGCAGTTCAAGATTTTATTTATAGCTTTCCTAAGTCATGCTAACATATTTATTAAAATCCTGATCTCCTTTAATTTGTTTGAACATTAAAGGAAACTCAGATTCAAGAAAACAAGTTAAACAAAAATTATGATAAATTAGACCAATAGAATTAATAGAATTAAAGTAGTTTACTTAAATTTGCAAATTTTTAATAGCAATACCGATAGAATTAAAATAGTTTCCTTAAATTTGTAAATTTTTAATACTAATACCAACAGAATTAAAATAGTTTCCTTAAATTTGCAAATTTTTAATACCAATACCAATAGAATTAAAATAGTTTCCTTAAATTTGAAAATTTTTAGTACCAATACCAATAAAATTAAAATTGTTTGCTTAAATTTACAAATTTTTAATAGCAATACCAATAGTATTAAAATAGTTTCCTTAAATTTGCAAATTTTTAGTACCAATACCAATAAAATTAAAATAGTTTCCTAAAATTTGCGAATTTTTAATTCCAATACCAATAGAATTAAAATAGATTCCTTAAATTTGCAAATTTTTAATAGCAATACCAATAGAATTAAAATAGTTTCCTTAAATTCGCAAATTTTTAGTACCAATACCAATAAAATTAAAATTGTTTGCTTAAATTTACAAATTTTTAATAGCAATACCAATAGAATTAAAATAGTTTGCTTAAATTTGCAAATTTTTAAATAAATTAATGTTTGATACAAAGTCGTAGCTGACACACTGCGTTACGCCGAATTTTCTGCAATTATTAGTGCAATTAGAAAGGAGACGATTCCAGGTGAAAAAATAAATCGGAAAAATAAATTTTTAATCAATTTTTTCGTACGCAGCTTTGTTTGCAGGAACATTGGTTTCGGATATTTGGTTATTTTGAGCGAGCATCCGACTATGCCTCGACTTAACGAAATTGAATGGATGCAATGGACAAAAGAAAAGAATTAGTTCGGGCTTTTATAAAACACAAATAGAATTTTCTAGAAAATTCACAAAAATTCAATAGGAAATTCAAAATTGTATTTTAAATAAAATGGGAACATTTTCGACAATTTCTAAAAACGATTGTTCCTACGTGAATATCCTGTTCACTATTTATTCTCTATTACCCAATACAATGGAAACAAAGATAAATAAAAATACCATTTTGCAGCGTGACCCGTTAAATCGAGAGATGGTTAAGTGCGCTATTACCTCTCAAATATTCAGATTCAATTTTCTCGGAAACAGAGCCAAATATTGAGTAATTTTATTTCGACTTGTTATTCAATACAAAATTACCTTGTTTTCGATCGTACTAGCAATTACTGGGCACACGGTATATTTACATCTCGTGAACTATAATTAATTGCGCTTACTGGGGTATATCCAGACTGAATTCTAAATATCTTGCAGATGTTTTAATAGCATTTGACACAGAGTTTTAATTTGATACTGTATTTGCATTGTATGTATTTTAAAATAATCGAATTTGTGAGATATTTTGTAAAATATAATAGTGCTTCGCTATTTTCTCGTCTGTATTTTCATGAAGATAATATTATATTCGTTATACTTTGTAATTCTGTGATTAATACGTTATTTTCTATAAATTCTGAATTCGTTACATTGTTATGTATTCCTGAAACGATATGTGTAACGTATGACTTCATCTATATCTCATTTGTTAAAGCTTTAGAATGAAAAAATGCAACAAACAATTTTATCCACGACTGTGTACGTTGTTAATAATAATTTGAGAATATTCCTCGTTTTATGACTCAGACGTTCAACAATAATATTTAAGAACGATATCTATGACTATTAACATGAACTTGTTGTAATGGTTACATAGATTTTTAAATATATATGTATTGGAATGAGCGGAACATGTATGCATGGGATGGAAATATTTAATAAATTCAGGTTATTATGATAAATGAGTATGCGTGTAATGATTGAGGTGTCGTGTGAATTGTATATATTAATGTAATGAATGAAAGAAGAAAGAAAAAGGAGAGTGATTTGGAATATGTCAGTTGCAATTGAGTTACAATAGTGGAAGACGTGTAAAAGAGTAATCATGATAAATTAATTATTAATCATGATAAATAAATAATTGTTCTTATTGTTATTAAATTTCATCCACCACTAACAGAATTGACATTTTATGTAAAAGTTTCAATGTATTGAATGATCGAATTGAACTTTTAAGAGAAATTAGCATAGCTATTTTCATTCAAGGAGTTTCCATTTTTTTTCGTAAAAACATTAATTAATTGTTAGGGTACTACAGCAGTTAACACGGTTTTATAATAAGCAATACTCTAGTAGTCCTGAATCGAACGTAGCCAATCGTAACCATTTAAAGAACAAATAGCTGAATCGCGTGACTGGTTTTTAGCAATTTCATCAACGACTGTTCTTCAATGGTAAAGAGAAAGAGAGAGGGAGTGAGAGAGGAGAGGTATGTATTCGTGACTGTTAAACTGCTTCATTCGTATTTATAATTAAACCTTTGTAAGTACTGGAAACTAGTGTTTGCGATTTTATTGTACTCGTCAAGCTATTTTAATTGCAAAGAATGGAATAGAATTTACATTGATCATGTTTGGTCCTCGAACTAACTTCATTTCGTATGTAAACAGACTGACGAATTTTTATTTCTTTAAAGTTTAATATTTCAACGCAATAATATTTTTAAACAATGCATTCTATTTCATTAATTTTAGAATTACTATTAAAATACGGTTCCTTTTAAATTTCTTTTTAAAAATCTAATTTGGAACATTTGTGTTATACACATACTTTATTTTGTTCCAAATATGTATAAAACTATTTAAATTTTATGTTGTAGTTGAAAAATGCACAAAATATTAATTTTCTTAGAATGTAACATTTCCATTAATTTATATTTACATCTGTAGTTAACCTGCAACTACACCATTTTACAAAAATAATTTTAAATAAATTAACCTTCTTAAGGAAGATTTATGAACAGAGTAAATCAAATTCATTAATAAATATCTATAACTATGTACAGTTATAATTACCCTATTTTTATTTCATTTCATTTTTTCGTGATTATTTTCATACGCGGTGAAAAAA